>NW_010231503.1:28757-41066 GCF_000690775.1 Eurypyga helias | reverse complement strand
TCGGAGCAGGTGTCCTGTTTGTGGCTGGAGGAGTAGGTGGAACCGTCCTGTATGCCAGCTATGACACGCAGTTCCGGGAGAGCGTAGAGAAGGCCGTTCCCTACTCAGATAAGCTCTTTGAGATGGCACTTGGCCCCGCACCTTACAGCGCGTCGCTGCCGAAGAAACCGGTGAGTGTTCCCCGTTCGCTCCCACCCTTTGCTCTTCGTTTTCAGACTGATTAACTTCTTGCGGGCTGCACTTACGGGGTGTGAGCTGTGTGGTGCTGCGTCTCAGTGGGGCTCGTACGTGTGCCATTCTCATCCTGTGACTGCAGGCTGTGGGTTGTAAAAGTGTTATTTTCAGTTAGAGTAACGTAATCTAGCAGGATCCTGACGGAATAGCTCCTCTGCGTGTACTCCAACACACCGGGGGCAGAGAGAGGTCAGTGGCGCGTTGACGTTAAACTGGTTTTGTGTGGCTAGCGATTTAGCACAGTTAGGGATTTAGCAGGACTGACAACTCTTATTCTAAGCTGAATTTGCTTTTAAAGAAAACAGAGACCTTTTCAAGTCAGTAAAACTTTGAACGGTGCTGAGCCATTCATACTTTGAAGTCCTGCAGAAGGGAAAACTTGATGCAGCTATCGGCACCGATCTGGGAGTCTCTCTGTCCCTGCATCTGCAAGCTAACATTTCCCGCTTACCCAAGAATGCTGAAAAGCTGCTCTGGCCGTGCCTGTCCTGAGCTTTCAGAAGCCATTTGACCTTCAAGAAACACAAAATATTTTCAATTGGAGTTTAAGAAAACTGTTCCTAATGAGTGCGAGAGTATCAGTTAAGCAAAGCGGTGTCTCTTCCCGTTTTAGCTGCGCTTGACTCGTGATCATTGGAGCTCTTAACGCTTCCAGGGCGCCCGTAAATTTTCGCCAGCCTGGTTGGATGAGAAAGTTATTGCCTGCCCAGCCATGGCTGTAACGCAGATGCTTCTGTTACAAAGAGAAGTGTCAGCTGAGTTAAGATATACCTGTATGGACTAAATAATGTCCGAGGGGACGTAACTGAAATCTTTCACACCTCCATGTCTGTGTGGTTTTTATGGTTTCCGAAGCATTTGGAGTGTTTGGGGCATGAAACGATTTGCTTTTTATAAATACCGTAATAAATACTTGTTTGTAGTGAAAAGTGCCTTGACGATATCTTTGGTTTTGGAGAAGTGAAAATTGTAAAGGTTCTTTCTAAATTAAAAATCAAGGCAGTATGCGATACGGCCTTGCTACTGTTTTCCTGTGAACCCTGGAGTTTAGATGTGTGATACAGTTGCCTGGACATGGAAATGTTCTCTCTTGTTATAATGGAATTTGTGAGACACAAGCTGATTGGAAAACCACTGTAGTTCTTATCTTTTACTTTTTCAAGGTACCGCAGGGCCCGCTGAAGATCTCCTCTGTAGCAGAAGTAATGAAAGAGTCAAAACAGCCTGCCACAAAATCCCAGATGAGCAAAACGGAACCTGTTGCTCCTTCAGAGGGAAAAGAAGGTAACTTGACAGAGTGTCATGGGGAGAGAAGCAGAAGACCTAAGGATCCCTTACACCGTGCCTCCTGGGGTAGATTAAAATAGTCCTTTGGAGAGCCTGAAGGTTAGCCTGTTGGAATGTCTTAGGATCTGTGTTATTTTCCTTTCATTCTTAAGAAAAGTTGACTAAAATGGCTTTAGCTTTTTTCCTTCCCCTGGCTATTTTTGCAGAAAATTCATTCACCTTATAGGATGTTGAGGATCTAAGATAAGCAGTGACCGCCCCGCACAGCTCAGATATGAGACCCAGCAGGAAGAGCCCTTTGGGTGCTGGACTCTGAGGCCGTTTCCCTCCTCCTTTCCTCACAAGCACAAGAAGCTTAATTTGGGATAATTACTGAGCTGCTGTAAGGCCAGATCAAATGGAACTGGTTTAGAGAGAAGCAGCTGTGGCATCTTTTTGCATTCAGCTCTCACGTCTGTGCAACACCCGATGCTTGGTTGTTCTGGAAATTAGATCAGTGTCCGTATAATGTGCTGCTACAGCGGCACTGAAAATGAAGTCTTGTAGCCCTGTTCTTTGTCACTCACATGTACTAAGTGGCTTTGTTCTGTTTCTCTGTTGAACAGCAGGCAAGGCTGCAGCACAGATCATCTCCGCAACAGGTGTGGCCGTGTCGGTGCCAGCTCCGGGGATACAGACTGAAGAAGGTGAAAAAATGGGTGTGAAGGGGAGCAAAACCCTGTAGCTTCGAGGGCGTGATTTCTTACTTCTGTGCCGGTATCTGTCAGTTTGCAAAGGTGCAGTCCCTTGTGCCTCCTGCGGAAGAAACTGCTTCCGTCGTCTGTCAGTAGATTTCTAACTTCGACATGATAGTCTCTTCCAGATGAGATTTTTAGTTTCTTCGTGTGTTAACACCTTTCACGGAAGTTATGCCAGCAGTACCTAGATAGGCTGCGCCCCGTTAGCAGCAGCTTTAGTAGAAGGGGTGGTTTCTGTTGCAGCACAAGCCCGAGAGCGCTGGACGCTCTCCTCAGGTCAGATGCAGACCTGCTCTTGGGCCGAGAGGTTTGCCTGGGTCAGCGCTCACCCGTAACGGCAGCTGAAGTAGGCTCAGTCTAGGGCATAGAGAGCAATTGTCGTTCCCCATGGCCTTTTCACTCACCTTCCTTTGCTTGAGCTAGGCTCCAAGTGTGCCAAGGAGAACGGGAGAAAAATTAAGAGCAGAGATTCACTGCAAATTTAAACTCAACTCCCTAAGTATGTTTTACTTCTTACTTTGTTTTTTACTTCCGAATCTTGCGTAGTTTAGCAACTCGACAGCCTAAAACGTACAGCTGCGTGGGAGATATCCATGCTACTGTCTTCATTTTAAGGAGGTTTGAGACTGGCCTTCATAGTTATGGGTATAAAAAAGTCCTGGGGTAGTTTCAGTCACATTTATGAAGTGATGCTGACCATGAAAATCAGTTTTGAAAAGGAAGTCACTTCCCTACAAGTACTCCATTTACTAATTTGGACTCTGCTAAAACTGTTTAACTCTTTACTTCTGAACAGGTAAAGAACATGAAGGTTCCCCTGCCATAAAAGAACGGTCACCGGAAGAAGTCGCGGCCCGGCTTGCCCAGCAAGACAAAGAGGAGCAAGAGAAGATAGCAGGTGAGCCCATCCCGGTAGCTTTCCTGTGCACGTTGTACCGTGACCAAACCGGGGACTGTGTCGGCTTGGGAATTCCAAGTTGCTCGTATGCGCCTCTGTTGTCGCCCCTGTGTTGTGTTGGCAGATGGTGTTGAAACTTCTTACACCCACTGAGAAGTAACTGGTAGTCACAGAACGATGGAAAACTTAGGGTTGGAACGGACCTCCAAGGTCTGCAGTGCATCCTGTGCATGGAGAGTTGGGGCGGGTTAGAACGGAACATTTCAGTTGGAAGGGACCTACGACAGTCATCGAGTCCATCTGCC
Source organism: Eurypyga helias (assembly GCF_000690775.1). Classification (NCBI taxonomy): domain Eukaryota; kingdom Metazoa; phylum Chordata; class Aves; order Eurypygiformes; family Eurypygidae; genus Eurypyga; species Eurypyga helias. The sequence goes on along the minus strand of NW_010231503.1, from coordinate 37,605 downwards.
TGACCACGCTGACCGACAGCTAAAGCATCTTGTGAAGGGCATTCTCCGAGTGCCTCTAAACACAGACAGGCCTGGGGCACCGACGGCTGCTCTGGGAAGTCTGTTCAGCATTGACCACCCTCTGAAAGTATAAATAATGATCCTGCCACAAGAAGGTTGCTCCAGGCCGCCTCCTCCAGAGGTTTGAAATTCTCCAAGGATGGACATGGTTCCATCCCTCTGAGCAGCTCTGCCAGCGCATCTTACGACGAACTTCATACATCCGGTTGATTTCTCTGGTTGGCACTTGGATCTGTTGCCTCTCGCCCTTTCTCTGGGCACCCCTGGGAAGTGTGGTTCATCAGTAACGCTCCTCTAGGTGTGGACGGCATTGCTGAAGACACCCCTCCAGCCTCTCCAGGCTGAGAGCCTGGATCCCTCAGCCTCTCACCGCTGGTGTGTGCTCCCACTCCCAAACCACCTCACTGCCCCTCCACTGCTCTCTCCCCGGTTTGTTTGTCTCTCTCCTACACTGAGCCTCCCAAAGCGCGACACTGTATTCCAGGCGTGCCAGTGCCTGAGTGAGGAAGATTATTCCTTCACTTGAGCTGTGGGATGTGCTTTGGTTTGATGCAGCCCTGCTGACAGACTCGTTGCTGCCGGAGCATGCTGTTGTCCCTGTTCTGTTCCCATCTTCTGGGCTCCTCAGGTCCTTGTTTGCACAGCTGCTGCCTAGACCTGCGGGTCCGGGATGGTGTGTCCAGGCGCTGGGAAGAGCTGGGGGTTCTTGCGCTGGGAATGAGCACAGTTCCTTGCTTGGGTTCTAACTCAGACCTGTTAATCCAGCCGTATTACTGAGCGGTGCTCTGGCCTGTATCCCAAAACTCATGTCCTTGCATGTCTTGCCCAGAACAATGAGTTTTGCTTCCCCCTAACCCCCCACTTGGTTCCTTAGATTTTAAGTACTTCCGGGTTGTTGGTTTGGCTGCAGCATGATTGTTTAAGTCGGGAGTTTTGGGTCCTTTCCTGGTTTCCCTCAGGAGAAGCCAGAAAAACTGGACAAGTTTGGGTTTGGTAGATGGTTTTCTGCTGTCTGGCATGTCCGGGCCACCTGTAACCAGGTACCTTGATGCCTGCCTTGTTAAAGCACACCCAGCTCAAGCTGCAGGTTGCTTCTGTGTTGTCCTTCAGCCGGCGTTGATGAGGGCGAGCAGGAGGGCAGCCTCTTGGAGAAGTGGCTGGGCGTTGAAGGATGACTGCTGACACGGGGCAGTGCAGGGACCGCTGCCTGCAGCGGCTCTGCAGACCGCCCGTGGTGAGGGCAGGAGTCCTCGGGGGTGGCAGACCAGAGGCACTGACTGCAGGTATGCTGAACAGAAGCTACATGTGAGGAGAGTGAAGGTTCACTGTTAACGTAGGTGTAGCCAGCGAAAACGGGCTCGAAAGGGCATCAAGCAGCAGTGAGCCATGTACTGGACACGGTTCAGCCTGCTGTGAGAGCTGCAGCCCTTTGAATTACTCCTTTGTGCTTGGAAAGGGCCGATGGCGGAAGCGGCGCTGGCGCAGCGTGCTGTGTCCCGTCTGAGCTGTCCGACCGCTGTGTGCCTGTGACGCGACCTTGGCACGGGTGTCAACCGGGCTCCGTCTTTCCTCTGAGCGCTTCGGTCCTTGGCCAAAGCCTTTGCCTCAGGCTGCTGGGGCACACGAGGGATGAGAAGGATGTGCAGGCCGAGACTCAGCAGGCGTGGGGTTGGCATGCTGGCTGCCCTCTGCTCCCGCTTGCTTCTGTTCAGGTTCATCTTGCTGCTCTTCACCACACAAACAACTCTTGGCATCCGCTCTCCGCTTCATACCAAGGACTGTTTTGCAAGTGAAGAAGTGGAAATGTTACTGAGAAAATCCAGAGGGTTGTTTACTGGAAAGGTGGATTTCCTTCCCCTACTATTGGAAGCCCATGTCTGACTCCAGAAAGGCAGACGCTGCTCACTCTGGTTAACCATCCTGGTTTGGTTCCTACCCAAATAAAGATTTTACCAGCGGGATGGGATGGCTGAGCCCGCCGCCCTGGCTAAGACAAGTAACTCCGCATTTGGAGTATCTCTGTCTCGCACAGGACAGGAGAATTTACGTGTTTCCTCTTAACAACCATTGTACCAAACAAGGATGGAAAGTGCATACTGGTTTAAATGCGCCCCCTGCAGAAACGCACGGTTAAGGTCTTCCACCGAGTAGCTTGGCCGCTGTAACTGCAGACCTGAACCTCAGCGCTCCTCTCAATCAGGAGCGTCTTCGGCAACCTTCCTTCTTCCCTGGGCCGCAAGCGAAACTCCCGAACTGGCCAGCTTGCTGGGGTCACGGACAGTAACGTAAGGAGGTGCAGCGGGTACAGCGTGTCTCTCCGCCAACTCTAAGGCGCCTTTTCATAGTCTAATGCAGTTTGTTTTTTCCAGCCCTGGCAGCGACTTTGGAAGGAGCCCTGAGCGCAACAGCTCGTGTAACCCTTCAGGCGATTACTGCCCAGGAGTCTGCTGTGCAGGCAGTGAACGCCCACTCACAAATACTGAAGGAGGCCATGGACAATTCGGAGGTAAACTGGACAAACCGGGGCAATTTTAGGGTTTTTGTACCGTGTTCTGCGAAACTTCTCGCCTCACAGTTAAAGCTGGAAGCTTTTCTTGCAACGTCTTTACTTTTATCACCGTTTACACTCATCTTTCCACTTGTGAAACATGGTTTAGTTGAAGCATACAGTGGCTTTGCTTTTGAATTTAGTTGTGTTGGTTCTTTTTCCCCCAACTCCTTTTACTTCACTTTTAACTTGAACTTTTCTTCTCGCAGTACATTGATAGTCTTCGTGTCGTATTTTAATTCATTATATTTTAATTCCCAAGCCCGTTTTTTACCTGGATATAGTTAGGACAGCATGCTGTCCACCCTGATAATTCCAGTGAGCCATTCCCTTTGCCAAAATCTGACTGCTAGGTTATTTATTTCTTACCTGGAAGGGAGTAGGGGATGCCTGAGTGATACCAGCTTGCGGTTCTGGGGTGCTGATCTGGAGGTTTGTGTGGAACCACTGCTTCCCGCTCAGTTCTGGAGCAGAGTATCGTTTAGTGGTTAATCAAATGAAAAGAGGGGCAGATGGGCAACTAAACAAGCACTCGAGATTTAATCTAGTCACTAGGAAAAACAAGTGTCTTGAGTTTCATTTAAAGCTCAAGTATTAAGCTTACTTCAAAATTAAGCAACTTCGAAGTATTACGGTACTTTAATTATGAAACTTAAGTGCAACTTAAAGCATTACAGCACTTCAATACCTGTAGAAATTTCCCCTGAAACACTGTGGCCACATTCAGTGATCCTCAGACCAGCTCTTTGGCTGGAGAAATGGCTGTTGCTCAGGTGGAACAAAGCACTAAGAATCCAACAAAACCAAAACATTGGAGAAGAGAAGGCTCTGGGGAGACCTTATTGCACCTTCCAGTGCCTGAAGGGGGCTACAAGGAAGCTGGGGGGGACTTTTTACAAGGGCCTGTAGTGACAGGACAAGGGGTAATGGGTTTAAATTGAAAGAGGGGAGGTTTAGATTGGATGTAAGGAAGAAGTTCTTCCTGGAGAGGGTGGTGAGGCACTGGAACAGGTTGCCCAGAGAAGCTGTGGATGCCCCATCCCTGGGAGTGTTCAAGGCCAGGCTGGATGAGGCTTTGAGCAACCTGGTCTAGTGGAAGGTGTCCCTGCCCATGGCAGGGGGGTTGGAACTGGATGATCTTTACCTTCCAACCCAAACCATTCTGTGACTGGAAGGAAAAAATTCCTTTGTGAAGGTTCGGGCCGTGCTGCTGGTAGAACACAGGACGTTGCTCCGTTTGAGTGACGCGAGCGCAGCAACGTCTGAGTCTTTACAGGCTTTCATTGCTTTTGGTAACGGTGCTGTGTCATGACTGTGAGGACCCTAATTAGGCGTCTGTGCTTCTCAGGCTGATGGGGAGAAGAAGTCATCGCAGTGGCGCACTTTGGAGGAAGCGCTGAAGGACCGGAGGAGAGCAGTGGACGAAGCTGCTGATGCCCTTCTGAAAGCCAAGTGGGTTGCTTGTTCTTAAGGTGTCTGGAGTAGAAAGCTGACGTCGCCCATGCGAGGGCTGGCAGGCACTAGATGACCTGCTAGAAAGAACGCAGTCGCCTCTTGCATATTAAACTGATGTGTTTGTGCCCGACCGAAGAGTCACGTACGCTAATGAGCATGTTAATTTGCAGTGTGGACATCTGAGGTGCCTGTGCACGTGGTCCTCGCTGTACCAGAGAGTCTGAAACAGTCCTTTTTAAGACTTGCTTACCCTTAGTGTTGAGATAAAGCATTGGGAAGTTCAGGATTAAAAAAAAATCGCCCATAACCCTCTTAATATTATTTTTTGTCAACTCTGTCGCCATTCAACCTGTTGTAAGGTCTCTGTGAGTGCTCACCCTGTGTACGAAGTCAGTAACGTGGCTTAGCTTTCGGTTGCGATGACGAGCTGAACCTCGCCGCCTCGCCTGGCGGTTCCGTCTGTCAGCCGAGTCGCTCGCAAGGTTGGGCTTTTCAAGGTGCTGTGCGCAGCGAACGCGGTGCTGCTGGTAACCCAGGGTCCCGCGCGAGCCGCGTCGAGTCTGGCATGCAGACGTGTGCTGCTGGGATCACAGGATGTTTTTGAGGCTGAGGGAGCAACGGTAAAAAGAGGGGAACGTTATCCTTGAAGTTGCAGAGTCGCCACTGACGTTACGAACTTCTCTTTCAGTTGCTGTGCCAACTGAAAACGAGAGGTGTAACGGGGTTTTTGGAGAGTAAACCAAAGCCACCCCGAACCCACGCGCACTTGCTTTCGTTCTCTGGTGCTCTACTGCATGCCTTTGCTCTTATTTACTTATTTACTCAGTTTAAAGCTTGTTCCTTACTCCAGTGAAGTTGTCAGAGACAGCCATTGGTTTGAATGGATCTGGGAAAGGAACACCTTCCCTTGTTCCTTGATTTCCCGTTATGCCAGAGGAAAATGGTTCTTTAATTATTAAAAAACCTCAGTCTCTCTTCTGAGCTCTGTATAAAATTTCTCCCATCCTCATTTCCCTTCACCAGTCACCATGTCCGAAACGCTTCTGCAGGAGTAAGGCATCTACGTTAAATATGTTTCCTTGGTGTTATGGGATGGAAACATCTGTCTTCTACTCCTCCCTTAGTCCTACTAATAGTAACTGTTCTCACAGAATCACAGGCTGCTTTGGGCTGGAAGGGACCTTAAAGCCCATCCAGTTCCAACCACCTGCCATGGGCAGGGACACCCTCTTTCATCTGCCTCCTCCAGCTACATCTTGAGTCCTAAACACTGACTGTACTGTAAGTAACTGTCACCTTAGGTGGAACAGACACACTGACATCTTCAGGCCGTGGAAAGGGAAGTGCAGTCACAGCATCTCAGCCACAGAGCTGGGGATGGGAAGCACCGGTGGAGTTATCCGGCAGCTTTTCCTATAACGACAGACGGCATGAGGTCAGCTCTTCCCTGTGCGTTATAACTGGCAGCTGCTTCTCTTTTCAGAGAAGAGTTAGAGAAGATGAAAGGGGTGATCGAGAATGCCAAGAAGTCTCCGATGGCAGGAGTCAAATCTCATGTTACTGCCGCAGAAGAAAACCTTCACCATATGATAGTTGACTTGGACAATGTCGTAAAGAAGGTAACGCTTCCGCCGGCTGCGCGTGACTGCCGTTCCCAAACCCTCTGGAGTAGGTTATTTAAAGTGTAAATTCCGGTCTTTCTTAGCCGGAATCTGAGCTGAGTATAAACCTGTGAACAGTCGTGACAAGATCTGTGCAATACCTCGAACTCGGAGTCTCCAGCCAGCTTGGCCAGGGTCTGTCCTTTCTGCGGGCAACTTGCAGCTCTTTCCATTTGAGGCCGAGAGGAGTTCACCGTGCAGTCAGGGAGGGGCAGGAGCAAATTGTGCCAATGACTTGCTGCCTAAATCACTTCACAGCTCACAAGACTGGGGAAAAAATGTAGAGGTGAAACGTATCTCCCTTGGCAGGTCAGCTGATAATTCATCAGGTGCGTTTTGAGTGAATTTAGCCCAGTAGTGGGACTCTTAGAGCTTACTGAGAGGGGGCAGCCCTCACAGGAGTAGCGTACTGGGCCTGTACGGGAGCTGGGAGCAGGGAGAAAGAGCTGGAGGCTGTTAAACGGTGTAGATGGAATCACGATACACTTTTGGTCCTGCCTGGGCTACAGACTCCATCTGGTTACAGCGTGTGAGGGGAAATGGGTTTGTGGTTGTTCCAGCAGCCGACTGTTGTACCCGAGAGGTTTGATGTCACCGGGTACGGTTGTGGGGTTTTGTCCCGTCCCTCAGTGAGCTTGCTTTGGTTGGGCTGGCGAGTCACAATACCTGCCACTAACTCAGGGCCTGGCTTTGAGGCTCCGTTTTCAGTGCCTGCCTTGAAACTCCTCTCCTTTCTGTTCCTTGCAGGTGCAGGCAGCACAGTCTGAGGCCAAGATAGTCGCTCAGTACCACGAGCTTGTGGCTACAGCAAGAGAAGAGTTTCAGCGGGAGCTTGACAGTATCACCCCGGATGTAAAGCCGGGCTGGAAGGGGCTAAGTAAGTCTCAGGTTGGAGGGTCGCTTTGTGCTTGTCACATCCCCGTCCCTGGCTTGTGGGGTTTCTGAAACTGCATCCTGCTGTCCAGCCTGCTGGGCTGGTTGGAAGTGAAATGAGTTCACAGTTAAGTGTCTAAAGCTGGTGTTAGGGAAAGGCTCAACTCCTGGATCTCCCTGTGTGATAAATACCATATGGCTGTTGAAACATCTCCTCCCTCCCCTGGTTATGCCAGGGCACTCCAGACTTGGACTCGTCAAGTATTTAGCAGGGCCTGTTGCGACAGGACAAGGGGTAATAGTTTTAAACTGAAAGAGGGGAGATTCAGACCAGATAGAAGGCTACAATGAGGGTGGTGAGGCACTGGAACAGGTTGCCCAGAGAAGCTGTGGATGTCCCATCCCTGGAAGTGTTCAAGGCCAGGCTGGATGAGGCTTTGAGCAACCTGGTCTAGTGCAAGGTGTCCCTGCCCATGGCAGGGGGGTTTGGAACTGGATGATCTTTAAGGTCCCTTCCCACCCAAGCCATCCTGTGATTCTGTGGCTCTACCGGTGAGGTTGACTGTGATGACAGTACTGTGACACACCATTCCCACAGGCTGATAAAGAACTCCCTGAAACGAGGGACACGCTGACATTCGCTGCTCGTACCCTGACCCCCCGTGCGCCTTTTACCTCCAAGTTAAGCCGACACAGTAACTTCCCTCGGGCAGCAGCGGGTGGGTGTCTCCTGCTGCCATCACCCCGTTCCTTGTCCGAGATCCAAAACCTCATGAGCTGCCTTTCCCTGGGCAGGATAATGGGGATTGTCATCACTGCCCTTCTGAGGGAGCGAAGGGGACCTCCTGGTGGCTTCCGTGCACGCCGTTCCGTACTGGCGTGACCTGCTGAAGTCCATGTGGGACTGACTTGCTGGGGTCTCTGTCTCTTACTGCCACTTGGAATTTGGTTCTTAACCAACTGCTGCTGGCGTGTAAGAACCTAGAAGCATCAGACTAAACCTTCTGGTGTCCTGTTGTGCTTTCCTCCTTCAAGCTTGTATTCCTTCACTTTGGCTCAACTTCCGCATCCGTCTGTGGGTTTCCAAGGGTGATTTCGGTGGTTGGGATGTTTTGGGCTACGCCTTTGCCTGTCACAGAGACTGTTCTACTTGACAGGCTGTTCTTCCCGAATTCCTACAGACTCGGACGCGTGTTCAAGTCGCTGTAGATGGGAAGCTCCTAACCCTTCTGTTCACTTGTGCATGCCTGACGCGCGGCGGCGCATGTGCGCTAACCTTCCCACCCTCTCCTCTTTCTGTTGCAGAGATAACTGACTTAGGTGAGTTCCCGTGGCTTCTGCTGCCCCTGTGAATGCCACCTCTTCTCTTTGGGGTGTTGTTTTTAACGGATGCGTGCTGCATCACTGTCAGCCAAGGGGTGGAATGCCGCATTCCCAAAACCTTTCAGGCTGAGGTACGCTTTGGGATCCTTTGCGCTAGTTGTGTGTGTCTGGCTCAGAGCACGGGCTCCTTAGCAGCACCTCCCAGGTGAGTGCGACCGCTGGCTCGGGGAGGTCAGGCTTGAGTTTTCTGTGTGAACCCAAGCTGGGCGATGCCTGCTGCCGCGATTCCGGCGAGAGGCAGGAACTTTGGCCAGTTCCAGTGAAGCTGTGGGATGCGCCTGTCCCCCAGCAGGCCCCCCTCGTGGCAGGTCCTGGCTTGAGAGGTGCTGGGTGCACCAGCTCCTGCTGGTGCCGCTGAACCCTCTGGGTGCTTGCAAGGCCACGTAGGGCTGCTCCGAGCTGCGTCACCGAACCAGATTCACTGAAGTGGGCTTCGTTCTCCAAATGTGACCTTCACGACTAACTCTAGAACTGCTGATTAACGCTTTGATTCTGAGCTTTATTTCTCTTTTCCCTTTTGATCAAAGACACATAATTAAAGCTGGAGTGCAGGAAACCCCTGTTCTGTGCGTAGCTGCATTGCATCGAGCCCTCCTGCGCCAGCCTTTTCTCTGGCACCTTCACGGCAGGATGGCTGGACTGTGGAATGTCACTTGCTTTAGACCCTGCAGGAAGGCTTTCCCCAGTCATCCCTGGTTTTCCATGCGGGCAATTTAGCTGGCAGGCAGTGCGGAAGGAGCTGAGGCGTTTTACAGAGCCTGTGCCTTTGGCAGCTCCTCGAATCTACAAATGCTGCGGAGAAATGCAGCCTGCCTCCTCCTCCTCTCCCAGGAGAAAACAGCAGATGTACTGGCAGACACAGATGTAA
>NW_010231503.1:21797-28709 GCF_000690775.1 Eurypyga helias | reverse complement strand
GTAATTCTGGCTGTGTCTCACAGGACTCCAGGGTTTTCAGGATCACATTTCTGGATACCCAGCCGGAGGCATTGGTCAGCACTGGGGTTTTGCACACCCTGCTGCTCTGGGTGCTGTCACAGGGGAAAACACATGGGCATGTAAAGACAAACGGACACAGGGGCCGACAGTCTCCTCTGACGGAGTGTGACCTGGGTACGGGAGTGTCAGTCACTTAGAGCAACCAAGTCGACTCCTCTCCTGGACAGGAAGCCCTTGCTCGCAGGGGTGGTCCAGCAAGCGGTATGGGGCGGGCATTAGTAGGGGTCAGGGGCCGAAGTGCCGTGAAACTCCCCATAAAACACTCTCGCTGGCCAAGCGGGAGCAGCCCTGGAGGGGAGGTGGGCGGGCACCGTGGCAGCGGTTTGCCCGCAACCTTCCTCACCTCCCCCGTGTTTTCTGCAGCCGGGCAGCTGTCGACGGACGACCTGAATTCCCTCATTGCTCACGCCCATCGGCGCATCGACCAGTTAAACAAGGAGCTGGCAGAGCAGCGCGTGAGGGAGCAGCAGCACATCGAGTCGGCCCTGGAGAAGCAGAAACTGGAAGATAAAAAAGCATTTGAGGCAGCCGTGGCCAAGGCGCTGGAGCGTCACAAGAGTGAGATTGAAACGGCACAGGAGAAGAAGGTAACGGGCCGTTCGCTCTGGCTCCAAAGGGGTGTGGAGGAGCTGGAAAAGCAAAACCGGGGTGTTCCAAGTGATGGGAGACCGATAGGGCAATCCCCGGCTGTGCGTGGAAAGGAGATGCTGAGGAAGGAAACGTGAGCGACGTTAGAATGGTAACATCGGTGAAAATGCAGCAAAATGGGGAACGACTTCTTCATGTTTCCCGGCTGCTGCGGGCGATGGGTTTGCTGGCTCCAAACACGTGTGATCTGACCCAGTGTGCCCATCCTAGGGTTACGCAGTCCCTCTGTCCTGCCGCCGGGAGCTTGCTCCGTGTTCTGCTCTTTGCCGGTGGGTTGGGATTTGATTTCTTTCCAAAGGACGATGCCAGGCCCTCAGAATCTCAGTGCTGGTTCGGACACCAGGCAAGTGCAGATGGCAGGTGTAGGAATGTGGGCAGCCGGGGCTTTACCTTCCGAGATGCCGTACTGCAGATGGACGCGTGCCAGATCCTCCTGCTGTTCCCACCCCCCTGCCTCTGGAAGTGACGTCCAACACTGGCCCTCACTCAGCCGGCAATTCCGCACTGGCGGGAGGGAGGCTGAGGCTTTCACCAGCGGCCTGTTTGTTCAAAGCACTGCGGTGAGGGCGCTAATTTAGAGCTCTCTTTAGGTTGATCTGTCATCTTTGTGTGTAAGGGAGGGTTGGGAACGACACAACCCTCTTCATTAAAAACCAGAAAAGGCAAAAAGCTGTTCAGCGGCTCCTAAATAAACCTGCGCTCTCGGAAGTGGCTGTCTTGCCCAAGATCAGGTAAAAAGGGATGTTACTGTTACATTAAACCATGTCCGACGCAGTATTTACAGCACGTAGGGAAAAGGTAAAGCCTGTTTGGTTTGGAAGGTGCTTTGCAGCCTCCTGAGACAGTGAGCACGCTGGTGTCTCTCTTCTCTACAGCATCTGGATAACCGCCAGGTACTGGCACTGGAGCTGTTCCTCCAAGTCCTTAGGAAAGGGTTCAGCTGTAAGAACAGACCTTGACAGTTCAGATGAAACAGGGGCTCTGTGTGTGCAGGTCGAAGAGGTCCGAGAGGTGATGGAGAGCGAAATGAGGACCCAGCTCCGGCGCCAGGCTGCGGCCCACACAGACCATCTGAGAGATGTCCTGAAGATCCAGGAGCAGGAACTAAAAGTGGAATTTGAGCAGGTAAGGGAGAAGAGCCTGAACTGCGGGCTGGGTCGGGAAGCCTGCTCACCTTGAAGAGATGAAATAAAGTGCCTGGACCCGGGGGTGTGTTTTATTCAAAGAATCACAGACGGGTTTGGGTGGGAAGGACCTTAGAGACCATCCAGTTCCAACCCCCCTGCCATGGGCAGGGACACCTTCCACTAGACCAGGTTGCTCAAAGCCTCATCCAGCCTGGCCTTGAACCCTTCCAGGGATGGAGCATCCACAGCTTCTCTGGGCAACCTGTTCCAGTGCCTCACCACCCTCTCCAGGAAGAACTTCTTCCTGATATCCAATATAACCCTTCCCGCTTTCAATTTAAACCCGTTCCCCCTTGTCCTGTCACTACAGGCCCTTATAAAAAGTCCCCCCCAGCTTCCTTGTAGCCCCTTCAGGTACTGGAAGGTGCTATAAGGTCTTCAGACTTGTCTTTAAAAGTTTTGCTGCAGGTGAGAAATTACAGACAGTTACGAGTGCGGTAACTTAAATTCTGCCCAGTACGGTTTCTTACTGGTACATTGTGTTTACTATATATGCTGTCCTGAGCAAGAACAAGGGTTTTCTAGAAATCTATCTTAAAAAATAAGTTAAATAAGATATATCAGAGCAGAAAACACTGTTCTGTCGCTTTGTTTCAGAACTTATCAGAGAAACTCAGCGAACAAGAAATGCAGTTCCGACGCCTCACGCAGGAGCAGCTCGACAACTTCACGCTGGATATCAACACGGCCTACGCCAGGCTGAAAGGGATCGAGCAGGCAGTCGAGAGTGAGCACGGGGGCTGAAGGCGCGATCCCCCAAGGCCCGTTACCCAAACCCGGGTGCCTCAGGCCAGGGGGCACGTAGCTCAGGGGCCCGGGTGTGCTGGACGCCGAGCAGCCAGCGAAGCCCAGCTGCACGAGCCCGAGGCGCTCGGCTTGGTCCGACCCTGAACAGCAGGACAGACCTGCTTTGAGATCGAGCACCGAGGGGGCGGCCACGTGCGAGAGCAGGGTGTTCAGAGGCACGGCTTATGCTGCTGGGGTTCAAAACTCGCCCCGACCACGCGCACCCCACTGAGAGGCCTCTTCTCGGGTTGTTTTGCAGGTCATGCCGTAGCAGAAGAGGAAGCCCGGAAGGCCCATCAGCTGTGGCTGTCCGTGGAAGCGCTCCGATACTGCATGAGGACGGCCTCTGGGGACAGTCCCACGGAACCGCTGGAGAGCGCGGTGAAGGCCATCAAGGCCAGCTGTTCCGACAATGCCTTCACAGAAGCCTTAACAGCCGCTCTCCCCAGGGAGTCCCTGACGCGGGGAGTGTACAGCGAAGAGGCCCTCAGAGCACGTTTCTACACGGTCCAAAAACTGGCCAAACGCGTGGCTATGATCGATGAAACGAGAAACAGCTTGTACCAGTACTTCCTGTCCTACTTGCAGTCGCTGCTGGTCTTTCACCCTCAGCAGCTGAAGCCGCCCACCGAGCTCAGCCCCGCCGACCTCGACACGTTTAAGCTACTGTCTTACGCGGCGTACTGCGTCGAGCGCGGCGACCTGGAGCTGGCAGCTAAGTTCGTCAACCAGCTGAGAGGCGAGTCCAGGCGCGTGGCACACGACTGGCTGGCCGAAGCTCGCACCACCCTAGAAACCAAACAGATCGTGGAGATCTTGACGGCGTATGCCAGCGCCGTGGGGTTAGGCACAACTCAAGTGCAGTGAGCTGGGACGGCAATCCAGCAAGAGTTTGTGCCGGAAGGAAATCCTGTGGGATTTCTTTTCCCCGAGGGTTGCAAACCGAGCTGCTGGGGCAGGGGCTGGAAGCGCTAGATCAAAGCACGGGTACCGCCTCGTCTCCTCGCACTGTATTTAACTTCACCCCGTTGTACTTGTGTTGGGTTTGAGTTACCATGACGACCAACTTCGGGAAGCTTCTCTACAACTGGTGTAAGAATTTTGTTTCCCCATCTGACCAGGCGGGTTCGTGATCCAACCAAAACCATGTCTGTACCCTGCCCTTAATGATTTGCCACTTGATCAGCTGAATAAAACGAGACTTCAACCACTTTCTCCTCCTGTTCAGTCTCCTGTTTAACCATCAGCTACCGCTGGGCAGCACAACAGCCTCTCTCCCTGGCCTGGAGGAGTTAACACTCACCTGGTTTACTCCTCTCAAGGAGCACGATTTCACTGATGTGATCATGGAATCACAGGCTGCTTTGGGCTGGAAGGGACCTTAAAGACCATCTAGTTCCAACCCCCCTGCCATGGGCAGGGACACCTTGCACTAGACCAGGTTGCTCAAAGCCTCATCCAGCCTGGCCTTGAACACTTCCAGGGATGGGGCATCCACAGCTTCTCTGGGCAACCTGTGCCAGTGCCTCCCCAGCCTCTCCGGGAAGAACTTCTTCCTGATATCTAATCTAAACCTCCCCACTTTCAATTTAAACCCGTTACCCCTTGTCCTGTCAGCTTGATCCTGCAGCTGCAGGAAGATCCCTCTACACGTACCGGGTTACGCAGGCAGAACCCCAGTGGTGTCAGAGCACGTATTCCCGTGGGCTTTACCCCGGTACGCTGCTGGTCAGACCGCTCTGGGGTAGTTTTCAACCAGGTATTTCTGTCTCAAAGCCAGGCTTTGGCTCAGCCATGAGAGCTCACATCAAGACCAGGATCCACCCTTCCTTCCTTCCTTCTCTTACCTTTCCCGCAATTCTTGCCGTCAGTCAGGAAAGACTGATCCAACTTGGGCAGTACCCACTTGCTGCAGTGAGTGGCTGCAGCTTTGTCTGCTGGCTGGTCTGGTTTTAAACTGCCCAAGAGGGTATCCCCACCCCCACAGGCCCCTGATCACTGAAGCGTTAGCCCTGCGCTCCTGGAGCAGGCACACGTGCCTCTGGAGCAGACCTTGCCTTCAGGCAGCTTTACTCCCACCCCTTCCGTATCCCGAGGAACACATGACTTTATTTGCCTTTCAGCTGTGGTTTGTTCTACCTCTGGAGCTGGAGTTCCGCAACTCCGTTCCTGAATGATCCCGCAGCTGCTCTCTGCTGCTGAAGAGCTCTGGTCCTGCAGCATCAAACACATCAAGGGCTCGCTTTTCACAAAGCAAAGCAGCTGTTAACTCCTCACTACGCTGTGGTTTAGTTCTCTCCTCCTCTGCCTGGTCCAGAGAACCACCTCAAAATCCCTTCAGGCTTCCTCCAGACGGAGGACGGCCGCACAGTGCTGCGAGGCCAGTTATCGGCAAGGCAAGGGGACAGCCCAGTCATCATCTTCCCAGCCACCTCGCTGCCTTTACTGCCCAGAGCGGCAGCACTTCGCCATCAACAGCTTTTGCCCAGGGATTACCGGAATACGGCCCCGTTTTACGTCAGCCGTTTATTAGATGCCGTCTCCAGCTGTACAAACTGCAGCTTTTTAACATCTACAGTCCAGAGGCTGTTCCAAAACAGCTAAAGGGATGAGGAGCGACACCACAGGTGACAAGTACTGCATCACTTACAGCCTTCACACACAGAGTGAACATCGTACTGAAGTAGTTCGTTAAAGTCAGCTGGAAAAGAACTGAATCCAGCGCAGGCTGACGCGGCAGAAGAGACATCTCGCTCAGCTGAGAAGGTCTGGTACCGGAAGCAGCCCTGCTCTCGCTGTAGCCCTCCCGTACCTCAGCCCAGGCTGCAGCAGCCAGGTGTGAGCTACGTCACGCAGGCAGCGGTGCGGGACGGACTTGGTGTAGCCCACACGGTGTCTGAAGTCACCAGGAATATTAAAGAGGAGAGTTTCTGGCTTGCTCCAGAGAGGACAATGTGCTCGTGCCAAGCTGGTCCCGTATGGGAATGCTCGGGAGTGCTCAGCAGCACCTCACAGAAGCCGTCCCGCCGTTGATTTCACTTCTCTCAGACTCCTCCAGGCAGCCCAGCAGCGGTTGCTCCCAGTTTTCCAGAGGGGAAGGCAAAAGGGACAGCTAGTCACGGTCACTGTCACTGTCGCTGTCGCTGTCACTGTCTGACTTGATACTCTCCAGTGTCTTCCTGCAGATGGAACACAGTCCAGTCATCAGCCACCAGACTGCGGCTTTTGCTTGAAAAGAGACAGCCAAAACACAGGGTAACCCCCTCCAAAGGGAACACCATGGGCTGTCCAATGCCTGTTCTCAAAGAACAGGTCCCTCACCCCTTGGGAGAAGCACACCTTCTGCAGGCTACTTCAGCTGCCCAGGAAGTGGTGTGCCAGCTCTCAAGGGTTCTGGACTTCATTTATCCCTCCCCTTGGGCCAAACTGTGGTGCTCACGGCGCAGCCCACCACCTCAGCTTGACGCATCAGCTCAGAACGGAACCGTGGCGGCTGGCTGGGTGCGCCAAAGGTAGACCACGGGTCTCAGAACCCGTGAAACACATGCAGGGCCGTCCTGTACCACTTCCTACTTTTCCTTGCCTGAAGTGAGCGTCTTTTAGGTGGGCAGACCCAGCTGGGAAGGGATTCTGTGAAGGAAAGGCCACAGCAAGATCTGAGCAGTGGATAAGGCTAACCCCATCACGGAAAGGTGCCTTCCCTCCCAGGTGGGATGGATACAGCATGGATCAAAACCGAGGGGTTATTTTGGGGGTGTGAAAGGACCAGAGTCAAGACAAAGGTACATCGCTCTGAGAGCCAGCTCTCTGACGCCTTGGTGGGGGAGCCTTTCCATGGGAACTGCCCCTCTGACACCCTGCCCGCTACACTCCTTCAGCAGTATCACGGAGTACGCCTACTTACTTCTGCGTTTCAGAGAGTTCAAATTCCTTTTCCGTTCTGCTTCTGAGCTTTTCGGATGAAGGCAGGCCGAGAGTCGCTGCCAGCTTTACCAGCCTGATTGCGTCGTCCGGGCAGTTGGTTTGTTTGGCACAGTTCAGCAGCTCCTCCATCACCTGGTCACTGCAAAAGCCACAGCAAAGTGTTCGTGGGGCCCCAGGGCTGTTAACTACAGCGGGTGCTTTGGAGAGGGAGAGGGGGCGACAGGCTTCCAGATGCCTGAGCCGTCCCAATCCTGCTCCTGTTGAAGCAATTAGGAATTAGGAGGCC
>NW_010231503.1:20639-21545 GCF_000690775.1 Eurypyga helias | reverse complement strand
ACAGGTTGCCCAGAGAAGCTGTGGATGCCCCATCCCTGGAATTGTCCAAGGCCAGGCTGGATGTGGCTTTGAGCAACCTGGTCTAGTGGAAGATGCCACTGCCCATGGCGGGGGGGTTGGAACTGGATGATCTGTAAGGTCCCTTCCCACCCAAACCCGTCTGTGATTCTATGATTTTCACCTCAGCCTTCACCCGTACCCATGTGGCGCGCTTGGGAACTCTTACAGAACACACAAAAGCAGAGGGCAGCAGCTCACCCCTCAGCATACGGATGCCACCCACCCTAGCGCAGCTTCAGTAACCTCCCCCTCTTTACAGTCTCTGCATCAGGCCCTCTCGCGCAGCTGCCAGAGCTAAAGAACAGCGCCAACAGCTCTTTTCAAAGGCCGGCACCTCCCTGCCAGGGCTGCCCATGGGCACTGGGAGCCACTGACAGCTGGCTCTGCCCTGCCAGCTCTGTTTCATGTCCAAGTGCTGGCTCTGCCCCTTCCTCACCTGCGACAGCTGCTGGAGACACCTCTCTGCCCCTCCGGGAAAGAGGTGTGAGCTGGTGCCGCAGGGAGCTGGGCAGAGATGGGATTGCAGGGGACAGTACCACCAGAAGAGCTTCTGATCCATTTGCCAACAGCTGGGATAGTGCTTTCTTTCCCTTCCCACTCATAGCCCATAGCATCCACAAACCATCAAGCTACACCCTGCGACAGCTGCTGGAGACACCTCTCTGCCCCTCCGGGAAAGAGGTGTGAGCTGGTGCCGCAGGGAGCTGGGCAGAGATGGGATTGCAGGGGACAGTACCACCAGAAGAGCTTCTGATCCATTTGCCAACAGCTGGGATAGTGCTTTCTTTCCCTTCCCACTCATAGCCCATAGCATCCACAAACCATCAAGCTACACCCCCGAAGGAG
>NW_010231503.1:11677-20614 GCF_000690775.1 Eurypyga helias | reverse complement strand
GGGCTCTGACAGGCCTCAGCAGCGTCACAGCTTCCTCAGGCCACGCCAGCAGCAGCCTGCAGAACCGGTGAGCACGGAGCGCCACCGACAGCTGCCTACGGTGCCGCGCAGCCTCGCTGGCGTGGGTAGCACGGGGAGCACCGTGCACCTCGGTGAAACACCTCCAACCTCACATTTAGGGTGTGCGTTTCTGTGAGCGCAAAGCAGCTGGCTGGGTTGGCTGGTTTGTTTGAAATGCACTGCTGTTCCTTCAAAGTTGTTTTCTACTTCAAACAGACTTTTTTCCCTGCAAAATCCTGAGAAAAGCTAAGTGTAACTGTTGTAGCCTAAGAGATTTAGGATCTGACCTGATAAATTTGTTATCAGAAACCCAGACCCCTCCGAAGCACCTACGCTTGGTTAACGGCGTATCGGAATGGTTTTGAGCGCGTCGGAAGTGCAATATCCCGAGTCCTGCCGAGAGCGATGCCTAACGCCAAGGCAATCCGTGGCAGGGCTCTCCATGTCCCAGAGCTTCATTCAGTGACAGCTCCAGGATCAACCACTTAAACCTCCCCCAGTTTCCAGGTTTGGTTTTTTTGGTTTTTTTTTTGACAGAAGGTACTTGGAACATAGCAGTAGGATAAATGAACACCTGTGCTCCCAGGGACAGTCACACACACACTTCGGAAGTAACACTAAGATAGAGCACTGCTGTCGGCTACCCCCGGGGGCTGGACTAGGTGACCAGTAAAGGTCCCTTCCAACCCAAACCGTTCTCTGATTCCGTAACAGAAATGCAAGATCTCAGCCAAAAGGGAGACCAGGGCCTAAAGGTACTCACGTGGGAATCCTATTGATTTTCTGAAAACGCTCCATCATGTTCCTATTCAAAAGCAAACAAAATAATAATTTAAAAAAACCCTCCAAACCACAAAACATAGGGACAGATACGATATCTCATGGATAAGCCCCCGTTGAAGCACAGGCAAGCTCAGTTTCACGAACCAAATCTTCCCCACCTATCTGAAACAGATCCCGTGTCGCATTCTCGCCGACGCAACACGTACCAGCTAATGCCGTTGACAAGCTTGACACAAATCCCTTAACTAGCGCAGGAAACATAAAAAGCGCAGTGGGGGGCAAGTTTACTTTCCAATATCATGCATTTTTAGCAGGGTACTGGCCAGTTCTTGGTTTCAAATGGATCAGTGCAAAGAGAACATCTGCCTTTAACAGCAAATAGCTCAGGAATCGGAGGCAAGATGTTTTAACCAGTACTGCCAGTTGAGAGCACACAGGGCAGTAAATCCTAGCTACTGCAGAGTTCTAAAAATATTCTCTTCGGAGTTTTAGTTAGGCTTATTTCCAATTAAAAGTTTAATTAAATTAACCTCTTTAGCAGTTTGAATTCCAGAGAGTTCTAAAAACTGGGGAATGGGAAGCTGTAGGAAATGAGCAGTGCTCAGTGAAGGGATAATCAAACCCCACCTTGCCATAAGCAGCTGTACGATGCTCTAAGCCAGTCGTTACGTTAACAACTTAAACCATCTTAAACCGTTTTTAAGACGGACAAGAATGAACGTAACAAAAATCCCCACCACGTTCCCAGCAGGATTTATCCCCTCCCTTCATCTGCACCAGCATCCCAAGGCAATCAGTTGTTGGTTTTTCATTTCCGTGATCAAGGCTTGAGTTATGGTGTCAGCAAGGCGAGAGCTCGTGACAGCCACACACCTACCAAGCGTCCTGGGTTCTCCCAGCCCTGGAAAACAACACAGCGGCATGGCCCAGCGTGCTGCCCGTCCATTCTAACGGTGCCTGCCCCCTCCCGGTTTGCTCATGGGCAGCTTTGATGTCCTCAGCACACCTGGCGAAGGCCAGCTGAATCTGTGGAAAGACGGTGCAATTAATCCCCAAACCTCTAGAATTAACATGTCCTCCTCAGTGCAGTTTCTCCCGCAGGTCTGACCCGTATATCATTTCAATTTACAAACAGGGGTCCCTCCTGGCAGAAAAGATCTCTCACTTCTGTTCGAACCATCCCCACCAGGCAGGCTTTCTGAAGGGACAGAGACCTCTGCAGCACACATCTGCCTTTAATCCTCCTCAGCTTCGGAAGTCAGTTACTGCAATGACATTTTGGGCAAAAATCCCTGAATTCTGCCATGTGCCTCCTCAGAGATGTGGCTGGCAGGGCTGGATTACTCTTCCAACCCTGGGAAGGAAGTGATCCTCTGCTGTGTTAATCTGAGATTTCTCTGTGGGCTGAAGACCACACGAAGGGCATAGCAGGCCTGGATAAGCTCACTTAGACCTAGACATTTGTAATGGCAAATGCACTGGAACTGGACCTCTAAGACCAATCAGGGACAGTAACACAGCACTGACATGGAGGCTGCATGCTGCGCATGGCAATGGGGAAAAATCTCTACTCTTCACTCCGCTTCTGTGCTGGGTTTGGCGGGATAGAGTTAAATTTCTTCATGGTAGCTAGCATGGGGCTGTGTTTTGGATTTGTGCTGGAAACAGTGCTGATAACACAGGGGTGTTGTTACTGCTGAGCAGTGCTGACACAGAATTAAGGCCTTTTCTGCTCCTCACACCACCCACCAGGCTGGGGGTGCACAAGAAGCTGGAAGGGGACACAGCTGGGACAGCTGACACCAGCTGACCAAAGGCATATTCCATAACATGACGTCTGCTCAGCATATAAAACTGGGGGAAGAAGAATAAAGAGAGGATGTTTGGAATGATGGGGTTTGTCTCCCCAAGTAACTGTTACACATGACAGACCCCTGCTTTCCTGGAGATGGCTGAACACCTGCTTGCCCATGGGGAGTGGTGAAGGAATTCCTTGTTTTCCTGTGCTTGCATGTGCAGTTTTTGCTTTCCCTATTTAACTGTCTCTACCTCAGTCCATACAGTTTTTGCACTTTTAGGGTTACAATTATCTCATCCATCCCACTGGGGAGGAGTGAGTGAGCGGCTGTGCGGTGCTTAGCTGCTTACCAGGGTTAAACCACGACAGCTTCCTTACCTCTTCAGGGTGCTGCTCCCTGCTCATCAAAGCCAAGAACTCTTCCAGCAGGTCCTGACGCCTATTAAACCCCAGCTGTTTCACATCTGTGAAAGAAAGGCAGTAGTTAGTAGGCGTGACGCCTGCTCCCAACTCCTGGCAATACGGTCAGCAGACCGACTGCCATTCTGTAAAGCAAACAGCCACTCTCTGTGACCGAGCGGGTCACATATTAGCTCCCTTTCCTTTCACTATGAGACCCTAAGGTCCTGCGCACCGAGTACATGACCCAAACAGATTTCTTCTTCCCCTCCCTGCCAGCCTCAAGATTCCTGGGCACCAGGCCGACTACTCCCATCATGAACAGCCTTCAAGGTCCCAGGCACCCAGCGGTGGTGATGACCCCCTCACAGAACAGGGAAGGTAACACAGACAGTGCTCTGTGTGCTAAAATCAAGCAGTTGCAAGTCCAAAGTGGGAACTTGGACCTGAACTGCTGCTGGACAGTGAGACCTGTGAACTCCACCGAGAGCCAGGGGCACCTCCATCGTCATCTGCCTTCTCTGAGGACTGAGTGGTGACCCCTATTCTTTTATATGGGTTTTTTTTAGGCTAGATTATGAGTTTTATATTGATACAGCAAATCAAGTTTTAAGATTTGACCCAATCTGCAGAGGGTCCAGGTGATTAGAAACCATAAGCTCAGTGGTGCTATAAAATTCTGTACTACACGACTTATTGAACTGTACTACACTGATTCTGCTCACAGAAATCCTGTGCTATTCCGATCATAAAATCTATGCTACGCTAATCATAAAATCCTGTTAAGAAAATAAACTAGTAGACTGTTAAGAATATAAGTACAAAATACTTTTGCCATCGCTGTGCCAAGGATCCCTAAAAGAACCCATCTTGCCCCCTCAGTGCTGGGTCACAGGAGGATACCTTCTGTGGGCTAAAGCCTGTACCTGCATTCTTGTCCCCTCGAGAGACAAAGAACAGGCAAGTAACTCACCTTAGTTAAACCCAGGCTGCTGGTCAGGATACTCTCTGGTAAGTGTTCAGTTTTCCAGGACACTGACATGTGACTATGACACAGCCATAGGCTCTCCAACAGCCTGTGCTATTGGTTCTGCCTTTTCCTAATACAACAGGCTCCCCACGGCACTAAGGAATAATGTCCCTCATGCCAAAGCACCTTGTCGCCGCTATTCTGAGTGCTGGGACATTTCCCAACCACCTCCCACTTCCCACCGCTCCTGACTTTCATCAAACTGCCTACGTAGCCATGTGGCTGCCACTGACCTTCCCACACAGAGGGGATCGCTTCCAAGTGGTTGGCTGCATCCAGTGCTTGAAGGAGGTCCAATATATTTTTAGGAGTTGGATAGAAGAGCTGATGAAGGAAGAGAACCATTTCAGTAGCTGTAACTGTTCGTTTCTCCGTGCTGACGCTCTGAAGCTTGCTTACCCCACCACGTGCTTACCGAAGGGGACATTTCTTTGTACCATTTCAACATGACCTCAATGTGCTCCATCATACACAACAACGAAAAGAATTTTGACCTAGAAATGAGGAAAAATGTTGTAGCTCAGTAATGGTTAGATCAGCCAAACCACAGAGAAGCACCAGCAAACGATGGTGTTCTGATCAGACCCGTACTGCCGATGAGGGACATCTCGCTGTACGACTGCAACGCTCCACGCAGTTCAAAAAGCAGTAGCATTTTTAATGAGAGAAACTTAATGCCGACGCTAGGTAATCGGCAGAATTAATCAGCAGTTAGACCACCGCGTTTTAACATCTCCAAAAAATGCAACGTCCCCGCCTGATGCCAGGTTTGAGGTATCTAAATCACCTTGAGCCAACACACGGACTAGGAAAAATGTCCCTGCACCAAGAAAGTAATTCCCATTAATTTCCTTTGATTTATTTACAGGCTAAATAAGATAAAATCATACGAATCATCGCGCCCCTGAAACTGCATTGCGTTTTGATGAATTATTTTTATGATTTCACTGGAGCATCTCTAGTTCCAACCCCTAACCTGGCTTTCCTTCAGATCAGTGTGCTCCAAGAACTTCATTACATTCAGCGACTGCAGCACTTAACGACATCAGCAGGGACGCTTCAGATGCTGTGATTACGGTGTCAAACGGTGGAGCTACAGGGGAATTTTGTGCCTAAATACACCTGCTGCACTGCAACCTCTCTACAACGCCACGCAGAGTGCTAGGTCTGACCTGCGCACTGCTTTGGTGTTGCCTCCTATGTGGACAGCAGGATTGTAGGAAATCCAACTGGTTGGTGTAGCTGTTGGATGGGTATCCGCCTAAACCGATGCTCCAAGAGACTTTGTCAGTTGGGGCAAGGCCACAAACTGCAAATTAATCCCTAAGAGGGACTGCACGTACAATAACCACCCGGTGTTCAGCAGCTTCCTTCTGTGCCATGTCTGAACCCCCATCTGCATTCAAACGGGCAACAACACGCGCGGTGTCTTGTGTAAGCTGCACTTCACTCACCAATAAGTATTTAAGCGATCCATGTCCAAGAATTTCCAGTTGTCTCCCTTCTCCATTGCCTTATTTAACCGATAGGCAAGCTTGATATCCTTAAGATCACAGCACTGCAATAAACCAGTCAGACTTTAGAGCTACTGAATATCTCACTTAACACATCCCTCTGAGACTCCCTGTCACGAAGGTACGAAGGGTAACGAGCTGACAGCGAGCATTTTCACCTGGATGCAATCCAGTGCAGTGACCGCCCAGGCATTTTGTTTAGTTGGGACAAACATGCGACTCTGCCAGTGGGCAAAAGCTTTTTTACCCACGCCTCCCAGTGCGGAGACTGTCTGACTGCTGCAGTGTCACCAGAAGCGGGAGGTAGGGCACAGAAAACCGGGATTTACGCAGCCATCTGCAGCAAGAGGGGCACGTGTCACAGGCACACAAGTTACCAGTTTAGGAGGTATCAAGCAAAGAATGGCAGAATTATGGAGGGAAGTTGCAGGATGTAATGAACGTATGTAAAAGAGGGAAAGATACCGAGAGCTAAACCTTGTATGACAGGTTGAAAAACTCACAGGCAACTCTGAAACAGCTGGAGAGCTCAAAGGAATTCTGATTGCAGGGAAGAGGTACTTACCACTTGCATGGCAGTGGCAAAAAAGTTGGCTGAAAGGGAGAAAATGGAGTCCGTTAGCTTCAAACTTCCAAGGAGACACACAACAGCTCATGAACCCAGGCTCCCAGAGGACAACAACTTCAATTAGATGTTGTCACGACACACAACTGACCCTGAAAATGTCTCCTTCCTGTCTTGTGAGGCTTTGACTCTGGTTTCTGTAACTGGCATTTCAAAGCAGCCCAGAGACTGATGCTGCCCTGAGGGAGGCAGCGCAAGCCACAGCAGGAGGAAGGACAAACTCTCCCACTCAGTCGCTCGTTTCATTTGCGTGGCGAGAATTTTGGGTATTTTTTTTTGTTTTCGGAAGGAAACGTTAAGGTCACTGGATGACATCAGAGACTGGAGCATTGGCTGGTTGTAGGTAGCAAAATGGTGAAAAGAACTGTAAGGCAATTTACGTAAAACCACCAGGTGTAATTCACCCTCCTTTCCCTTGCAAGACTTGATAAATTCACTAAGCACTTTGAAGTCGGAGAAGTAATTTTTGTTATTCGAGTGTTCAGTACACACTTTTGGCAGCAGCTCAGAGCCAGTGCATCAAATGGTGTAACACACACAGCAGGACAGAACCAAAACAAAAGAGGTGTACAACATCCTGTTTCCAGGTTTCCTTCCAAGGCCAAAAAAAAGAATGCTGGTAGGATAACCTAATAAGCCACTCCTGCATAACATCTCCTAATTGATCTTTGTCCTTTAAATGGCCAAAAACTGTATCAAGCCCTCATTGGTGCCCTGAAGCATACACTGTAATAACTCCTTCATCGTATCATACAGGACCGCCAGTGGCGTCTGACACTGTGTTAGCACAGCTAGAGAGCCCTCCCTGCCACAGGCGCCTTCAGGCTGCAGCTGTCTACTTCTGTACGTACGGAAAGGCTTAGGAACGTCACAGGGCAAAGCTGTGAACGTACAGACAGCAGAGAGCCAGTGGGATGTGGGATATTCCGAATCTACCCCTCCTACAGACCCAACCTCCGTTTTGCATGAACTCCTTCCATGCAATTTTCTGAAAAGGATTAAGAAGAACTAGACTAGGAACTCACACCGCTCTACATCAAAACCTGCTGCTCGCAGGATGTGCGTCATTTCCGGAAGCTGCTAGCAGATGTTCCTCCTGAAACTAGTCTTGTAGTCTGATTTTTAGCATGTGGGACTGAAATACTCATTCATATGGGCTACACACTCTACTTCCACACAGAAGTCAGCACACCAGTGCCTAGCACACCTTCCTGGCACTGGAATTTGACTTTATTTGTCTCCAAAAGGGAGCAGAAGGGGCTGATATAAGCAAGCACTCTTTCTAGCAGGACAGATCTACTTTAAATTCCTTAAGCACCTTTTCACCCAAGCTTAAACAACGCAGGTTGTCAGATATATTGAAGTCCATACCGTCGTCAGGGTCCTGGGGAGCGAAACTCCTCTTTTCAACGTCATCTAGTATCTCAGACATGATGCCTGATGAGGAAAGATCAACTGCGGGACAAACAGACAAGCAACATCATATCTCAGTTGCACTATGCAGTTCATTAGTAAAAAGCCTCACAGTCTGGGAATACACTATGGAAACGGAAACAAGCACCATGATTTCAAATAAGCGTCATGACTGTCCCATCTGGACCCCCGTTTGTGGTGTTCAACACCAGCTGCAACTTTATATGCACTAAAATTTGCCTTAGTATTGCCAGATTTCACAGCACAACAGAGCAGATTCAGAAAGACACACGTACTTTCTAGCAAGGAATTGAACAGACCCACAAGTTTGTCTCTTGGCACTGGGAAAAGCAACAGAATCCTAGAATTGCTTAGGTTGGAAAAGCCCTTTAAGACCATCAGGTCCAACCATTAACCCAGCACTGCCAAGCCCACCAGCAAACCATGTCCCTGAGCACCACATCTACACGTCTCTTAAATACCTCCAGGGATGGTGACTCCAACACCTCCCTGGGCAGCCCCTTCCAATGCCTGACAGCCCTTCTGGCGAAGAAATTTTCCCTAATATCCAATCTGAACCTTCCCTGGTGCAGCTTGAGGCTGTTTCCTCTTCTCCTATCACTTTTCACTTCGGAGAAGAGACCAACCCCCACTTCTCTGCACCCTCCTTTCAGGTGGCTGTAGAGAGCGATAAGGTCTCCCCTGAGCCTCCTCTTCTCCAGGCTGAACACCCCCAGCTCCCTCAGCTGCTCCTCACAGGACTTGTGCTCCAGACCCTTCCCCAGCTCCGTTGCCCTTCTCTGGACACACTCCAGCACCTCCACGTCTCTCCTGTAGTGAGGGGCATAAACTGAACCCACGATTCGAGTTGCGGCCTCACCAGTGCCCAGTACAGGGGGACAATCCCTGCCTTGGTCCTGCTAGTCACACTGTTCCTGACATAAAATGCATTTCATAAACAGAAAAAAAACCCCAGAGAGACTCCAGAGCAGTTCCTCCACATCTGTTATAACACAAGGACTGCAGTTACGACTACTGTGTCTATCATCTTCTCATGCCCAGGTTTTTGGCTAAAGGATCTTCAACAGCTGGGCTCCTGCCTTCTAACACAGCTGAATTTCAAGACAGCTCCAGTGCACAGAGCTGTTGCAGAAAATCCATATCCCTGTGCAATTTCTTCCCTGTGAGTGGCACAGCCCATGAAATCACGTACTGCAGTCAGATCCAGTCTCCACAGAGACTGAGTAGCACTTGCTCTTTATCAATTTGTGGCCACAAATGGAAAGGAAACGAGCTTTCTTTGCATTTCTGCCAG
>NW_010231503.1:0-11667 GCF_000690775.1 Eurypyga helias | reverse complement strand
TTTCCCTCCATGTAAGAGGTTATGATCCTCTGTAGCTTTTTGTTCAGTCAGGAAGAATCAGAGGGCACAGGTAACAGTAGGACTGCAAGCAAAAGAAGTTGTTTTTTAAGCCATAAATCAAGTGCCTTCACCCATCACATTTGTGAATCATTTAAAGCAGACGTTAAACAGGACACGTTCACAGACAAGTTGATATTGCACGTACCGCCTCTATAAAATATAAAGAGAAGATGATCATACGTTGCAAGGCTAGGCTCTGAAAAGCAAAAACACTGGAGTTACTTGGACAATCTTGGCTGAGCTTCACAGCTGAGCTCTAATTCTCAGTCTCCAGCCCTTCCAGCATCCATACATTTACTCTGTCATTTCTCTCCCCGTTGTCGTGGTCGTCCCCAGCTAAAACCTGCTCACCCATCCACCCTAATGCTGGACCAGACCTCACAAACACGTTATAACTGGCAGAGATGCTATCCAAGGGTGGACCACCAGCTGAAGCACCGCACTGCTATGGTGCGAGCAGCCAAACTTCCCTGCTTCAGTGAAAAGCAAAAATGTTTCAGACCTAGTTTCCCTTCTGCTCACGAACCTATCTTTAGCCTATCAACAAACATGTTACTAGGGCAAAGCACACTCCACAAGACATCAGGTCAGTTGTGCAGATACTCCTCATTTTTGCAGCGTTTATTTGACATCAGAAAACATTATGTAGATCAAAAGCTTTTTTCTGTAGAGATGTAGATATATAGACCTGAACCGTCTGGGGTGGCTTGTGGAGCGTATCTCCTTGATCTATGGGAAGTTAGCAGGCTCAGCTGACTGCTGCAAATATATATACTCTTACATTTCTACAGCAGTACTACAGTGAGGACCTGGTCAAGAAGAAGCCTATAGGCCAGGTCACACTCCCCCGCTGCATACACACCCCCATTTATCCTTCAGTAGCCAGAGGTAACCACAGGTAAATGTGTAACGATAAACATGCTCCTAACCCAAAAGATGACAGGGTCAGAAAGTTTTGTTATTTGACCTAAGGGGCTGCACCGTAATCAGTAACTGACCCTGAACAAGGACTGAACACGACGATTCAATCTGAAATCCACAGGCACTGGCTTGCTGAATGCCCACAGCCTAGTACTTGCACATTTTTATTTCTCAGTGAGAAATGCTTTTTTCCCTAAGCCCTGGACTTCTTCCTTGCAACTAGGAATCAATGCGTTGTTTGCTCTGGAACTCTTAACTATTTTGGAATCGGCACTGGAATATAATAACCAGTCTGGTTGTCTTACCTATATCAAGTGCCTCCATTTCCTTCATCACCAATAAAGCCACACTTCTGCCTACACCACCACATCTTCTCAGAGTCTTCAGTAAAGCATTAAATGTTAGCAGATTTGGTTGCACTTCCTGTTGAGTCATGTGATTCAGGAAGTCCTTCAACAAAAATCCACAAATCCTTAGTGCTTCACATTTTACGGATCGCAGTTCAGGTTTCAGGTAGGTGAACATGCATTTCCTCAACCTAATCCTCCTCACCTGCTTCAAGTGAACTTCAGCTGATCATTATTAACAGAGTACCACCTAATCTGTAATTAATTTGACCAAAAGACAGAGTACAAAATCACATCTACAGATTAGATATCTGAGAACTGTGCCCAGAACATCAAGGAAATTTTCAAATTTACATGCTATTTTTCCTTACTCGTGTTACGTTACTGAAAGTGGAGCCTCTAATGTTACCCACCCCTCCATATTCCACTTCCAGGACACCGCTGTGAATTACAATTCAAAGAGTTTTCATCTAAAATGGTTTGTTTTCATCCTCCAGCATAATTTTTCAAGTACCTTCTGTCTGGGCAGTTCTTGAATCAGGTACATTCTCACAAGGCAAACCATTCTGCACGGGCAAGGTTGGATTTTGTACATTTTCCACTCCTCAATAGCCAGCTGGCACGTTTAAACTAACGTACTTCCTTTGCAACAGGTATCGGTACGTTGGTACAAAGCTCTTGGGTTTAGTATTCTAATAACTGCAAAGCTCTACCGATGAAGCAGACCCAGCCCCTGTTCTCTTACCCCTTACCCACCTCTTTCATTTTACCTCCTTACCTTGGCTAATTCCCATCTTTCTACGAACCTCTCCTTGAGATACGGGACTGCTGTAATCAGTGCATTGAAGGTGTGTACGTCAGCTGGAAAACGTAAGATAATTCATTGTAACTGACAATTAGGTTCTACAGGAAACACCTTGTTCTAAGACGGCTCAGTTTTTGGCGAAGTCTCATGCAAACCTGTCTCCAGTGAGCCAGCCACATGCCAGCTGCACTGAATTAAACAGTTTGCATTCAGCTCCCATGATCCAGCTGAGGTCCGTACCCCTGCGCCAATCATCACTGCCGTGAAACAAATATCCATGTACCCAGCAACGGGTTTGTGTGACTCCCACCACAAAGCAAAACCAAGAGACACTTACCCTTGTGTCTTTCATTCAGCAAGTCTATGTACATGTCATAAGCTTTAGTGTAAGCCCCGTGCTGCAAAAAAAACCCCAACAAAAATAAACACTCTCTATGACTGTGTGAGATTTCACAAGCCGAAAAAAGCCCTCCCAGCACTGAAGGACAACTTTACCTTCACCATCCCACGGATCACTGTGCAATAGGAGTGTGCATTCCTCTCTGGCATTATCTTAAATATCCTTTCGGCACTGTTGTTCTCCCTAGAATCAACAGATAAGCTGAATGTTAAAGAACTCAATGAACAACAGCTTTAGGAAAAGGGTTTAACATACAGAGCAAAACAATGGGCTGTACTCCACAGCTATGAAGTCTGGTTTAGGACAAGGACGCACGTGCACAACCCACTGAATACAAGAATATTGGCAACATTTTCTATACCTCCATCTAGAGCCAAATGACTGCGAACCTCTTTGGAACCCTCTCTTCGGAGCTTTCTGCTCTGAAGCGTTCACCTGGAGAAATTTTTTCACAAGTAAGTTTCTCAGAGTTCAAAGTTATGATTAAACAGCAAATGATGTGATTTGACAACAACATGAAAGTTCAGCAGCAGTTTATGTACTACCAAAGGTGTTTTTTAATGGGCTACATTATGATAATTTCCATTATAATGTTCAAGAAGCAATAACTAGATTAAGAATACGGTTTATTTCATCACACACTCACAAGGCAAATCATATGTATTTGTGGAGTTGGTGGGAATCATTAGACTATAGCAAATACTCTAAAACCCCTTCTCCCTCAACAGCCTTCCAGGGACAAGCATTGTGCAACATGACTACCACTGTACCCTGTGACCTGATACTCTGAGGTCACATAAGGAGCCCTCAACTTCACTGAAATCTAGTTATTATGGTTCAGACTGAAAGAAAATTATCCAGCTGATTTTACACTAGAAATACTAGAGATTTTCTTTGCATGAAAGTATAAAAAGTATGTCAGTGAGATTAAATGCACTTCAGCAGAACTAAACCAAGACATGGTTCCAGCTAAGTTCAGCTTTATGGAAACTACTTCTACCAGTAGGTTAGACACAGGACTGTTTTAAGTGCTGTATCTCTAGGGAATACTGACTGCATCTGGCCCACCTCACACCATCTCCCAAGTAGGTAGTCTCAGTACAAAAAACTTGATATCACCTTGGTAGACTCCTACAACATAGGAAAGAAATAGACATCAACTGTTTTTTCATACCCCTGGTTCTTCCAAATCCTCTTTTTCTTCTTCCTCTTTTTTTCCTTCCTCTTTTTCTGGACTAGATTCTACATCTCCATAGAAGGATAACAAATCTAAAAGGCTGTTTGTGGTCTCCAGAGACACCGGGGTACCTACAGGAAGGTGGGAGCGTACAACAGTCACAAAGAAAGTAAAGAACACAC
Organism: Eurypyga helias; assembly: GCF_000690775.1. Lineage (NCBI taxonomy): Eukaryota > Metazoa > Chordata > Aves > Eurypygiformes > Eurypygidae > Eurypyga > Eurypyga helias. The sequence continues at coordinate 7,775 of NW_010231503.1, read as the reverse complement.
CGTTCTACAACAATACCAGAAAACTTTCAAACACTCAGTTATGACTCTGTTCTCGTTCAACATAAAGGTGTCCTCTAGCAAGTCTGTAAAACCTGGGTTAATACTTCTACAAACCCATTCGTAGCAGGAGGCAGTTTTAACACAGAACTACAGCACCTCTTCTTCTACTGAAGCCACTGAAAGGGTGGTTTCCTGACTGAGTGGGAGAGCAAAGTGGCAGCTAGCAGTCAAAACTGTGAATCAGAACAAGCCCAATACAGCATGTGAAATTGCTGGTGCCTTTCACAACTACTCCTAGGATAAACACTGCTGTAAAGACCGCTTTGTGTATTTCACTTTCTATGAAACAGATTTAAAACCAAGAAAAGAGCTCTTCCATGGAATCATCAGAGACTTGGAAGGTCTCACCTTCCCCATAACCTTTATTCCTTCAGATACCATGGCAGTTATAGTTTTCTGTTGCTTCCTTCGCATTCCCTCATGACAGGGATAAGGTCCAAATTAAGGAGGAACTGAGAAAGACTCATTTATTGAGGGCAGGTCTGCAGAAGGGGCACTTGGGTGGTATGCTGTTCCAGTCCAACACAGCAGCAAAGTGCTTGACGCAGAGTAGCTTATACCAACCAATACGCTACTTCATGAGGGACTCAGCAGGCAGAATGGTATCGCCAATGACACAGCATCTGCCTACAACAGGCCCTACTCTACTGCATCACAAATTCTTCTACTTTGGAAGAGAAGAAAAAAAACCTCAACGACAGATCATAGAATGGTTTGGGTTGGAAGGGACCTTAGAGATCATCCAGTTCCAACCCCCCTGCCATGGGCAGGGACACCTTGCACTAGACCAGGTTGCTCAAAGCCCCATCCAGCCTGGCCTTGAACACTTCCAGGGATGGGGCATCCACAACATCTCTGGGCAACCTGTGCCAGTGCCTCACCACTCTCTCTGTGAAGAGTTTCTTCCTGATATCTAATCTAAACCTCCCTGCTTTCAATTTAAACCCGTTACCCCTTGTCCTGTCACTACAGGCCCTTGTAAAAAGTCCCCTCCCCCTCACCTGCTGCTTGATCAAGAAATCATTTGTTCTCCTCATCACCAAAGTGACATGTCAGACGAGCAGTGGATAAGGAGGGCCCAATAATTCCAGAGACGCACTTCACTAGATCACAGTCAGTTGTGAAAGGCAGCAACATAATCATGAATTGTCTCCATAGCCTGTGCCTGTGTATTACTAAAATATTCTGGCCATAATTTAAGTAGAGCTCCACCACAGAATCTGGCAGGTGACCACATACCTGCTTGTACGAGCTGATCAAACAGGTTCACAGAATCCTTCACCATTCTGAGGTGGATACGCTCTTTTAGAGCTTCCTCACTCAGTCCTTCAACCTGAGGTGTAAGAGTCTCAGGCATCAAGCACTGAAAGCAAAGAGTGCAAGTTAGACACGAGCTCAAACCTTTGAACCACTAACCAAATATGCTTAGTCTTCATGCAATACACTGCTTTGATAATCTCCCGCCCACCCCAGCCTAACAGCAGCAGTCTTTTAGGTGGTGAAGGACCACACAGCCTGAGCTCCCACTTTCATGCTAAGAAGTCAACATCTAAACAACATTTCTTTCCTTATTTTTATCTAAAGAACCTGATCTGCTACTGAATTCCTGAGGAAAAATTTTCGCTTCCGAAAGACACCGGAAATACAGCACTGCTTTCACAACCAAACTGCAAAACTGTTAACAAAAATAGCTTTTATGTTAGTAAGCTTACCAGTACGTTGGGCTCTGCAAAAGTCTTGTCAAAATATTGAGGAAAATGCTTAATAATGTATTTTGCAGCATTTCTCCCAGACTCCTTCGACAGTGAAAACAGACGCTGCATAGGAGTAAGGGAACAAGACGAACAAACACACAATTAAAAGGCTGAGAGTGAGAAAAACAATTTCAGTAACACTGAGGTTCTGATGGAATCAAATTAAACTCATGCTTTCTTTTCAGCTCTTAGTAAAAACACAGGCACGAGACCACATTCCAGAGAAACATTCGGGTATTTATGCCAATATAAGAATGTCTATTATTTAAATGAGACTGTAATTCACTTTTCCATTACTTAGCCAAGGGACAAAGTTCTGTACCAGACATCTGAAATGCTGCACTACCACCTCAAGCTCAAAAGCACCTCTCTTTGGACGTTTCTCTCCCTGACTGCCATTTCCAAGAGCATCACCCAATTCCCATTCATCTCTTTTCCTCAAGTTCTCAAGTCAGATCTTCTTCTGCTGTTTCCTTTAAAACTCTTCACCTTCAACAGCTGCCTTCAGCCTTGGCTGCTAATGTGCAGAAGTTTTAACAGAGCTGAGTCAGCTGGAAGGTCCCTACATGGGCAGGAAGAAGAGGTAACTGCGTGCAGGGTGGATTTGTCAAGAGAAATGCTACAGTCATTATGCAACCAGAAATACACAGAGGAGAAAATTCTGAAAGGAACCTGGTACTTCGTTCTCTTTTGTAACTGAAACTAGGCTCCAACTGGATACTGAGTTTTCGTAGCCTAGATGAAGGGGAGGAAGCTTTCAAGGATCTGAAAGGAAATACTTACAGAATTGGCTGCATTTTTTGGCATAAGGAAAGGGTCATCCTGGAACATATAATGTGCAGCAGTAGGATCCTGTAGAAAGGAGAACCCAGGACTGAAACATTTGCAGCTACGTACACAGGCACGCCATATGCATATCACACTGCCTCATGGAATTGAAGGCACAATGAACAGTTCCATCATAACCACCACCTGATGCCCATGTCACAAAAACTACTCTTGTTCAAAAGGTTTAGCCTGTTTGGAAACAGTTAAAAAAGCATGCAGGCTAACACAGTGACAACAAAAGGGTCCTTACTGTAACATGACAAGCGATGAATGCTCTGCAAAGCAAGCGGGAAGCTAACTATAACAGTCTCGGGGGAGCTGAGGATCAGCAGGAGCAGATTCAATTTCCAGAATTCAAGACAGACAGGATTAAAGAATGTTATCACAGCCTTTACAGTTGTTGCCTAGCAAGAGTAGACACTGACTGCTCTTTGCAAGGCTTGCTTTATGGACTGAGACTGGAAGAGGCAGGCTGGATTGGGAAGATGAACTCGTAAAAGAACTTGGTCCTGATGTCAGCAAAAGCCTTATCAAAATATTACAGCTTCCGCTGGTAGCTGCAGCGCTCTCAGCACCAGAACGAGGCTTTAAGGACCCAGCAAAATGTGTGGCCTCCAGAGCGCAAGGCTACTGCACGAGATGTATAACTCGATCCGTTTCCATGATCAACACAACTACTTACCCTGTTCACAGTAGAAGCCAGTGTTTGAAGAACAGCTAGTTTATCCCTAAACATAAAGGAACTCTGATTAATACTTGGTTGCAGACTTTAAATGTTATGCATTACACTGTATGCAGAACAAGCACAGGACTATCCTGGTCCATAAGAATGTTCAGTTCTAGGAAATAATGGTTTTGCTGCGCTTAGAAAATCCCACTTAAAATTCAATTGCAAAAATGGCTTCAGTTCTGGTACAACCACAGGAAAAAGAAAAAAACTTGGAGGAAAACCAGAAACGCATGTGTGTTTCCTGCTACCACTCCTGCTCTTATTATACATTATCAAAGAACGAACATGAGGAAGGGACACAAAGAATTCCCTGGATGATCTTTAAGGTCCCTTCCAACCCACACCATTCTGTGATACTATGAATGCTCCCCTCAGAGCCCTTTAAGACCACCCCATCTCTGAAGGATAGAGTCCCTCTCCAGGGCAAGTCCTGGGAGGAAAAAACCCCAAACAAAACTCCTTGTGCCTGTGGACCCTGAAGACTTTGGTTTTATTTCAAGCAAACAAGGAAAAGCCACTGAAAGTGTTTAGGGGAAGGTGGTCATATTTTAAGTTTACACACAGACACCATTTGGCTATAAATGTAGTTTCTGCTGTACAGTCGTGCAATTCCATCTTCAGTGCTTCCAACAAAATAGCTTTCGTTCGACTGCATAATTTCTGAACAGGATTTATGTCACCAGATATCAACGGTCAAGTTTCTTTTGCTGAAAGAAACGCATATACATGCAGAGAGCCAAAGGAACTTGACTTTACAGATCCCTAGCGAATGTGACATTTTACAAAGAAACAGAACTACACTTAAAATGCAGTCCTCCTAGATGTTTTTATAATAAAGGTCATTAACAGACTGTACATACTCTGCACAGAGTCAAGAAAATCCCCAGAGCTCCCAGTCAGAAGGAAAGCCACTAGTGGGACATTAAATCCAGGAATGCAGCAACCTGACATTCTTTTTTTTTCAGCTTCTAGCTAGCAGTGATTGTCTTGCAGGTTGAGAGACAGAGATATTCCAGCAGTAAACACTCACCAGGTTTTCCTTCGGGGAAGTACAATTTCTTCTCGAGCAACTGTGAGAAACAACATTAAAATTGTTATTAGAAACAAACAGATGTCCAAAGAAAATCCTGACCTCATGAAAATTGATGATTTAAGCTGATCCAGCTGGAAGCACTAAAACAAGGATTTTAAACCCACAGTCTAACGTGAGCCACAATTTATCGCAATTGTAACAGAAAAAACTGGCAGGGAGCTTAAGTGTCTTGGGTCCAGACAAGATCAGGGCCTTGCAGTAAGCAAACCTCGGAAAGATTTTACTCATTTACCCATCCAAGCTTCTTCAGTCACCCTTATCCCGTATCTTCTCACTTGAGCCCTGAACTTTTGCAGTCCCCTGCTTTCCTACTTAGTCCCCCAGTCTGAAGTTTGCCGTATCTCCCCATATGGCTTCTCCAGTTTAGCCTGTGTGAAGACTGCAGCAAAGCGCCCTCTCCCTTTCCTGCTCCAACAGCCTGACACCAACTGCTCAGTTCCTTCCACCCCAAGGATCAACTTTCCCAGTCTTCCCAAAGAGGAAGAAAGGACAGTACCAAAAGAAGAACCTAGAAGTTGTTAGTAAAGCACTTTGCAAATTCATTCGCAGGGGAGCACGCGAGAAATCCCAATTAAACCCCTCAGAGTCAGATCTGCAGAGGCACTTTTCCCACTGCCTCTGTGTTGATGTTTCCATGAGCTGTTACTGCCAGGAACTTGTTCCCATGTGCAGCACAGCTGCAAGCATCTCAGCTTACTTTTCTCACAAAACTGGTAGCAAAAAATATGGAAAGGAGTACAGAGAAGAAGCAAGAAACTGAAGGAAACTGTCAGGATCAAGGTGGAAAATTCCTTATTTTTACTTTATAGTTTATTCCATTTCAAAGAGCAACTGAACAGCTCATGGCATTGGGTAACTCAGTTCATGCTCTCAGAGCTGGCTGGTGGTGAGGGTAATCAACTTAAACCAGGAAATCTCTGCACAATGAAGACGGGCAAAAGAAAACCCAAGAAGGGGAAAGAGGTCACTCATGTCTTCTTTACCTCCTGACGCACTATAATGTTTGTGGATTAAAACACCACATGCAAGAAACTAGTAATTAAGACATCATACCTTCTGAATTGTCCACAGTCTTCCCCACAGCTGTGCTGCTAGAAGAGCACCTATAAAACAGCAAGTTTTGAATCCATAGTAGTCTCATTCATACAGCAAAAGCAGATCAACGCAATTCTGTACAAGTCAGAATTAATTAAAATATTAATGGGTAAAATAACTGGAAATGTTGCACTAACTCTGAATTATTATTATAAATCTCGTATTTGATGCTTCTCTTAAAGCCCTAATTTCAAGAGACAAGAAGTTATACAAAGAAAATTGCATTACATAGAATTTGCAATTCTTTATTTTTGGGGCTACCATGGCTTTAAAGTAGTTTCACGAATTACTGCATCTTAGAAAGAAAATCCTGAACATAAATCAGTAAAGACAATTTTTGCCTTAGAGACAAGATCTAGCTGAAAACAGCACCTGTTCTTAAGTATTTCAGACCAGAACAGAGTTTACACAAGCAGAACACCCTGAGCTGGGATGCAGGGAGATCAGACAAGTTCCAGGTGCCCAGGCCCTAGAGCGCTGCAGGCAGGACACTCACATAACCACAGCTGTAGAAGGCACATCCGCATAAACTTGTTTCTGCTGTGTATCACAAAGCAACTGCTTTGTGCTCAATTCAGTCACAGGACACAGCCCCAAGTCTTTCTTACTCCTGCTCACATTTTACTGCTTGCAACACAAACCAAAGCTTACATTTTGGGGTGGGTTTTTTTGCTCACAAAGCAGTCCTACACGAAAGCCTTACTGTAACTCCGGCATTCGCATGTGCTTCCACACTGACCTTGACCCTGTTAATGTGCATTCATACCTCTGTGCTTTACAGCAATATTGCATAGTTCTAGCTGTTCCTGTATGTCACATAAACTTATCAGGTCTGATTTTACCATCTTAGATGTGAGTTATATTTTGCCTATAAGGAGTCCCCAGTGGGCCGGGTCTTTTCATACCCTGAAAGGAACTTGGGACCATCTTCATCAATGACATAGCTAGTGGAATCGAGTGCACCCTCAGCAAGCTTGCAGATGATACCAAGCTGTGTGGTGTGGTCCACACCCATGAGGGATGGGATGCCATCCAGAGGGACCTGGACAAGCTTGAGAAGTGGGCCCATATGAACCTCATAAGGTTCAACAATGCCAAGTGCAGGGTCCTACACATGGGGAAGGGCAACCCCCACTATCAATATAAGCTGGGGGATGAAGGGATTGGGAGCAGCCCTGAGGAGAAGGACTTGGGGGTACTGGTGGACAAAAAGCCGAACATGAGCCAGCAATGTGCATTCGCGGCCCAGAAAGCCAACCATATCCTGGGCTAAAAAGCCACCCATATCCGGGGCTGTATCCAGAGAAGTGTGGCCAGCAGGCCGAGGGAGGGGATTCTCCCTCTCTGCTCTGCTCTTGTGAGACCCCACCTGGAGTACTGCATGCAGCTCTGGAGCCCTCAGTACAGGAAAGACATGGACCGGCTGGAGCAAGTCCAGAGGAGGCCACAAAGATGATCAGAGTGTTGGAGCACCTCTCCTATGAAGAGAGGCTGAGAGAGTTGGGGTTGTTCAGCTTAGAAAAAAGAAGGCTCCAGGGAGACCTTATTGCAGCCTTTCAGAACTTAAAGGGGGCCTGTAAGAATGACGGGGGCAAATATTTTAATAGGGCCTGTAACAACAGGGCAAGGGGTAATGGTTTCAAGCTAAAAGAGGGGAGATTTAGACCAGATATTACAAAGAAGTTTATTATAATGAGAGTATTGAAGCACTGACACAGGCTACCCGGAAAGGTGGTAGAAGCCTCACCCTTTGAAACATTCAAGGTCAGGCTGGATGGGGTTCTGAGCCAAACGGATCGGGTTGAAGATGCCCCTGCTCACTGGAAGGGGGTTGGACTAGGTGGCCTTGAAAGGTCCCTTCCAACCCAGGCCATTCTATGACTCCACGAACTTGCCCCCTTCCGCTGCTTTTTCGTGAGACTCAGCTCTAGGAACCACTTAACAGCTCAAAGTCACTCCCCGGTGCGGCTCCGAACCGCAGACCCCACCAAAAGTGGGGGAAAGTCACAGAAGAGGCGCTCCCCTCACCACGCCTAGGCCACGCCATGCTACCCTGACCGCGCACGCTCATGGCCCGGGATATCACCGCGCATGCGCAGAGAGCCCCATAAGGGGGGGAACCTGCGCGCTTGCGCGGGCTTTCGCGCCTCAACTCCCCAGACACCCCCCTCCCGCTCGTTATTCCTCCAGCCGGCACCGCCGCCGGGCCCTTCTC
>NW_010231502.1:0-8855 GCF_000690775.1 Eurypyga helias | reverse complement strand
CTCTGTTGAGTTTACCCGTGACTTTAGCCCTTTTTTTTAGGGGATGAAAACCAGTATTCTCAAACCGCAAGCATTCCTAGGCGAAGGCCGTGCCCTCCCCTCCCCTACATCACGTTCCGGCCTCCACAGCCGCTGCTGCTACACCCGTGCACAACGCTGCCACGCCGTGCAGGCCCCTCGCCCTGGCTCCCCTCCGAAGCCTGCTTTACATTTTGGGGTGTTTTCTCGCCTGTTAGTGACTTTCCTTCCAACACTGCACCAGATTTATTCCCCCCTCCAGTGATGGAAGCCCAGATGCAGGATTTGGGAAGGCCTCCCCACTGAAGGGATGCTTCTCCTGTAAGAAAGTGTACTGGGACAGCGTCAGTCTTTATCTGGCTGTACAAAATTAGTACTGTTGTGCTGCCACCGCCCTGGTTTTCCATACATTTGCATCCCTGGCTCATTTTCTTCCAGTTCTGTGTGCCTTTCCAAAACTATTTTGGGCTTTCTCATTGACCAAGGTCTTCTGGGTCGTGTGTCACATTCCATCCTACTGGATCACACTACCTAAGTGGGAAAAGAAGTCAGACCCACACCTTCCCCACATCCTTCTCAAGAGTAATTTGAACCAACCCCTCTCCTGACAGAAGACAGGGCAGGACAAATTTGTTGCTCAAAGCTCCAGCTGTGTGGGAATCACAGACACTGTTTCCATTCCCAAAAACAGGAGCTGACATGGTCTGTAAGCAAACTGACCCTTTGCCAAAAAAAAACCAGGGTAGGTAAGATGCTGCAGCTGAACCACACACACGGCAGTGGTGCAGTGGAGACGTTGCAGCAGCAGCAGTGTAGTGTCCCTGCATGTGGCACCCCTGTTCTTTATCTCTCCCTGCTTTCTGGGCTGATACCAGCAGACCCTGACTACGTTCAGTGCCACCGAGGTGGAAACAAGGATGACTTGCCATCTCCCACCTGTCAACAGTTCTCGTTTACTGGCTTTCCTCTCCTGCCAATCTGAGGACAGATATGGGCTGTTGGAGGACCAAGTTCTCTGTTTTGTAAAGCTGCAGGTCTCCAGCGAACTTTGTCACAGCCAAAGAGTGACCAGAGCTCAGCGATGTCCTGCCATGCTAACTTCTCCTACAGTTGCCTGATTTCTGGGCCAGATGCATCTCCAGTCTGCTACCTGCTCTCTGCTGCCTGGGATACAAGACACATCCTACCCTGTAATCCTTGGTTGTTTAAAAGACTCTTACCATGTGTATCTCACCGTGTCAGCTTTTGCTGGCCTGAAATGTATTATTCCTCTCTTCAATTTTTCTTGTATCCGTATTTGTATCCTATGTACAACGATGAGATGATGTTGCACTACCCTATAACGTGTGTTTGTGAAAAGACGGAGGGTTTGCAGCTGTCTCTGCTCTAAACTGAATCTCACACACACAGAGCATACAGTGTCCTTAAGCGGCCTTGACTGTCAGTAATGGGTTAGTTCTCTTTCACTTCACCTGCCCTTGGGAAAATGACTTTCTGCAAAGCCGTCCACATGCACGCACAGAGACAGCTCGGTACTCCCACAAGAAAAGGAGAAACGCTGTCACTGCGGTGCTTTCGCTTCTTTCTCTCAACCTCTTCTCACACACGTTGCATAGCAGGTGATGCAGCATTTTCCTCAGAATCACTGCTACCATCTTCATCTTTTCTGTGACTTCCAAAGCCAACAGCAAAAAGGACTCATAGGTCTTAAAGCATCCCCTTTGAACACTGGTACTGGCTTTTTCCTGCTCCCTAGCACAAGCTGCTAGGGTTTGTTAGAGAACACAATGTTTTTGGGTTTAAACTGTCAGCTTGAAGTCATAGAATCATAGAATCATAGAATCATAGAATGGTTAGGGTTGGAAGGGACCTTAAAGATCATCTAGTTCCAACCCCCCTGCCATGGGCAGGGACACCTTGCACTAGACCAGGTTGCTCAGAGCCTCATCCAGCCTGGCCTTGAAGACATCCAGGGATGGGGCATCCACAGCTTCTCTGGGCAACCTGTTCCAGTGCCTCACCACCAGTCGTCACAAGTCTGTCCCATTCATACATCAGAGGCAGGAACTCTCCTGGAGGATGTGAACCATGTCCAAATTTGTGAACCACAGGGGGCACCATTCATGTGCTGGGGCTGCTGGGACAAGCGCTGAATCTCTGCAGCTGTGGGACTTGTCAGCCCGAGCCGTGCCTAGACGTGACTGACCCAGGGAAGGGGGTCCACAGCCCTGTTGTGCGACGGGGACACTGGCTGGTCCACATGCAGCCGGGCGGTCCGGGGGCCACCCAACACAGCCTGCGCCAGCCCATGCAGTGCCCACAGGCACTTCCTCTGCATCCCGGCTCTGCCAGGGAAAGGAAAGTGCATTGGATCAATTGTAGCTGAAGTACTCACAGAGGCTTGACGGTTGTTTCATCCCTGTAGGAAAATTTGGAAAGCAGTGCAATTTTATTAAAAGCTAGGATTAAAGAAATGCAAGCAGCATCAGCTGTTTTATTTCAAAACAGCAAGAAAAAAAATGGAGGATGTAGTCTGTTTCGACAGAGATTTCCCTGAAACCACATCAGGGAGCCTGTTTATATTCTAGTGATGTAGCTAAGCCAGACGAGTCTGCAGCACAGCGTCTATTTTTAGACTCCAGGTTGCCATTTATAGCTTGCAAAAATATTCATCAGTATCTGGATAAAGGGCTCTCAATTTTTATAAATGCACAAGAGAAACCAGATATTTTACCTCTCTTTGCTTTGCCCTTTTATGTCCTGCCTTATATGGCTTTTTAGGGGTCATCTGGGAATTTGTTTTTGAGGGCTTTACCATCATGCCATACATTTGCCTGCTGACGCACACAGCATCATGTATTTTCTGCTGGGATGAACAGTATACGGAAGAAAAAGAAATGCTCAGAGAGCCTTCCGCTACTGTGTCTCTGCACGTGTAAAGCAGCTGCATGTGAGGTTATAGTGCACCTTATGCAGTCAGCGCTGAAAGCAGCACATTCTGAAAACACCTTTATCATAAAAGGATTTAGTTTTACAAGGAAAATGTGAAGAGGAAAACTCAGTGAAAGAGTTTATAGTGTAAGAGAAAGCAGGCTATTGTAATAGCCAGCTCATTGCCTTCCTTGGTTCACTACTTTGGTTTGTGTCTTGCAACCAAATGATAACTCATTTATATCAGATGAGTTTGTAATTAATCTGATCAATAAACTGCATCTAACAGCTAACTGCATGGTTTTATCTCCTGAGCCAGTCCATTGTACACCTCCAGTACTGCTGGTTTGTGACTGATGGCACTGGTCAATACATGGATCGGCCTGTTGCCTGCAATTCAAGGCCAGGCTGGATGAGGCTTTGAGCAACCTGGTCTAGTGGAAGGTGTCCCTGCCCATGGCAGGGGGGTTGGAACTAGATGATCTTTAAGGTCCCTTCCAACCCTAACCATTCTATGATTCTATGATTCTGTAACTCCTACGTCCTCTTCTGCCTCATTGAATTGAAAGGAGAAAGAAACTTAAACATACTTTGGAGGCCTGCTGCTACAGTTCCCACTGAAGGATGTGAGACACGAAGAGATTTAGTCAGGCAAGTGTTCCCTTCAAAGAAACTATAATGTGGCAGATACATGCAGGTAGAAATGCTCTGTCGGTGCATGTTCCCTCCCCTCCCAAATCTTTTAGCTGTCGCGGTTTGCAGATGCATTAATCTTTAATCAATTGAATGCTTTCTGCAGTGAGGTATTCAGGGAAAGAACAGGTCATGACAAGCGCTCGCCTAGAATAACTAAGCATGAGCTGTGCCATCAGACCTCACTGGCTAGCAGCAGGGAATAGAGAGCAAGCTAAAAATAGCCTTTCCTTGCAGTGTTTTTCCAGACTATTTTTGATTCTTCGTTTTGATAAGGTCAACCGGCTATTTTCTAAAAATATCCAATCCCGGCAAACTGAGGACAAAAAGTAGAGTATTTATAACCATCTCTGACTCTTTAGAACATTTGCCTGCTGCAGATCATCTGAGATCTTGTCATCCATCAGTTGCCACTGTTTCATATAAGTCGGTAATAAATAAAGCATTAATTGGAATGGAGAATGTGGGTATCTTGCCACTGTTTTTTTCAGATGGAATACACGTCTTTCTGTATGTACACACCCCTGTAGGTTACCTTGCCCTGTTCTTCGTGGTGCAGTCTGAATTGCTTCAGAAGGAACTAAATCCCCTGCTAGGTCAGCCAATCTCACAAAAATAGCTGCACATGCAATTAAAAGTGTAAAAGCAGCTCCACCTTTCTGCTCACCTGATACTTTAGATGCAGAAATTTTCAGGGGATGTGATTCATGTTGCTTCCTCCATGAGGAAGGTTTTTCACCCAGTCCTTGTGTGCCACCATCTCTCTGATGAAATGAAATCACCGCTCTGCCAGCAGCAAAAGAGCAGCAGAGAGATTCAGTAACCAAGTAACTGGAGGAGGACTGCAGAGAAATTGTCAATAAAAATGATAATTTGACCCCAAGGCAGGTTTTAAGAAACTGCGTGGTTATGGGGAGGGGGGGAGTACACAGCAGTCAGCCCAGTTGTACACTGTGTCAGATGCATCCTAATAGAGAAGGACAACAATTAAGGTATCAGCATTTAGTTAGGAAAGAAATCTATCATACAGTACGTTTGAGCAGCTGCCTTTCTTCACTTAAGGTAAAGAACTATTAAGTTATTAATTTTTTCCTGTAAAGGGACTTTTCTTAGGATCTATTCTATTTCTGCAAGGGAAAACTCATCTTCACAGATTTGTTCCTTAAGCATGTACGATCCTTCATAAATCTCTCTCTAGAATGGGCCCCACCTATGCTGTTCACCTAACTGCAATGTACTGCAGGTTAATAATGTGGAGATTCACAGATTCTCCCCTCCCACAGTCATGGGGGTAGACCTGAAAGGTACATTAAGGAAGTTTCTATGATGGAAGGCAATGCTGTACAGGGAATTCCCTGCTCTAACCAGAAAACACTGAACATTTCTCTGGAGTAGAGAGAGAAGGGTGGTGGGGAGAGAGAGACTGGAACATGGCAAGAACCATGAAACCATCTAGGATCCTCCCTGTGCCACCCCGCCACACGAAGTCAATGCAGTCAAGCAATAGGCAAACAGAACAGTGCCTGAAATGAAGAAGCCTGTTCCTTGACAGCTTTGTGTTTGTGTGGTGGGTTTTGGTAGTTGGGAGGGGCTGCAGGGTGGCTCCTGTGAGAAGGTGCCCAAAGTTTCTGCAGCTCCAAGTCAGACCCACCTCTGGCCACAGCTGAGCCAGTCAGCCAGCCTGGGATAACGTATTTAAGAGGGGGAAAAAACTGCTGGGGAACCTGCAGCAGAGAGAGGTGTGGGATGTGAGAGAGACAGCAAAGCTGACATCCAGGTCAGTGCAGAAGGAGGGGAGGAGGTGGTCAGAGCAGAGGTTCCCCTGCAGCCTGTGGTGAGAGGGCAGCTGTGCCCCTGCAGCCCTGGAGGGTCATGGGGGAGCAGAGACCCACCTGAAGCCCGGGGAGGGTCCCATGCCAGAGCAGGTGGCTGTATCTGAAGAGCCTGTGACTCCATGGGAAGCCCACGTTGGAGCAGGCTGCTCCTGAAGGACTGCACCCCATGGAAGGGACCCACAGAAGAGCAGTGTGTGATGAACTGCAGCCCATGGGAAGTGCTCACATTGGAGAAGTTGATGGAGCCCCGTAGGCGCTGGAGCAGGGCAGAGCGTGAGGAGTTCCCTCCCCGTGAGGAGGAAGGAGCAGCAGAGACACCGTGTGATGAACTGACCACAACCCCCATTCCCCATCCCCCTGCAGCACTAGTGTGGAGCAGGTAGAGAAATTGGGAGCAAAGCTGAGCCTGGGAAGAAGGGAGGGGTGGGGGGAAGCTGGTTTTAAGATCTGACTTTACTTCTCGTTATCCTACTCTTAAATTTGCCTGTGACCATACCTGGTGAGCGATCCCTCCCTGTCCTTGTCTTGACCCACGAGTCTTTCCTTGCATTTTCTCCTCCCCATCCCGGCAGGAGAGCAGTTGTGTGATGCTTAGCTGCCCGCTGCACCTAACCAAGTCATGGACAAACTAGTAAAAGAAAGAAACGTGGGGGGACAGTCCTTCATATTTTTTTTTTTCTGTAGAGATTCACCACACAGAAAAAAAAAGGCCATTAATAACCATGAGAAATAGTGAGCAGAGAGAATAACTGACATAGATGTAGCAGAAGGAACAAGTAACTTGTACAGGCAGAGCCCATGTTCTTTCTGTCAGGGTATTCTTAGAGCAAATTTGAGTTGATTTTAACTTCCATATACAGGTACACAGACTTCCTAAATATTTACCAATTCTTTTCAACCATTTACAGGCCATTTACCAAGTTTATGGGGTTTGTACAGTCAAAACAAATACTGCTTATTCCAACAGCAGACTCAAAACCATGTTTTTGTCTAGCCTTATTTTCAGTTACGCTTCGAGTTTCTGTGACCAAGCTAACATTCCTGAGTGGAGAACTCCTCAGGCAGGTGTGAAACCTGAGGGGGGAGAAAAAAAAAGAAAAAAAAAAGGAAAATATTCCATGCAACAAAGTGTGTGTGTTGAGTTATAGCAAGTTCAGATGGAAGTGACTGTGGGCCGTATTATATGTGAGGATTTTGGAAGTGTATTACACTTTCCTACAGAGCTGTGTTTTACTAGCTGCTTCCACACAGAGACAGTGCAATAAACCCCCTTTCTGAGCAGTAAACATCTATGGGTGAAAAACATATTAATTATTACTGTTTATATTAACATACTCCAACCACAGGAGTGAACAGAACACCAAAAGAAAAGAAAATTAGGTTTAATTAATGGGTTGAGTTTGTTATAGAAATCCCTGAAAATACTACAACTAATGCCTGTGCAGTCTTACCTGGTTCTTCATTGCAAAGAGCTTTCTCCCTGATTTTTTGTTGCTCAGACCGTCCTTGGGATACACCAATAAGAGGGGACAAACCAGTAAGTCCATTTGTGTTTTGGCTGTACATCTCACCTCCCATTCCGTTAAGGAGACCTGTCTTGTGCTACAGCTTTCTTTGTGGGCACCCAAGAGCAAATGGAAAGCCAGTTATAACAAAGAATGTACATAAAAATACGCATCTTACCCATCACCTCACCAACCTTGCCTCACCATTGGCATCTGAGAGAGGGACTGGTTAGCTCTAATAGCTGCCACATGCAAGCACCATCATCTCCTCACTCACTGGCCAGACTCTTCTCCTCACTGTCCAGGCAATTCTCCACCATCACCTCACCCAAGTGCAGTCCCGTTACTTACGTGCTACCTAAGTCTTTGTAATTTGGTTAATGATACAGACATATGCTTTTGTCATGGATCACCATATGCCCATCTGCCCAAATCTACGATGCCCAAGAAGAAAACCAACAGAGCCACAACGGTACTGCTGTGAGCTGTCAATCACTGACATCCCACCCCACAGAGCAACTGTAAAATGAAAGCTGTTTTACTTGAATACTGAATCAAAGAATAATCTGCATTTCCTGTTAACTCTCAATACTACCCTTCTCCTAAATGATCTGCAGTGAAGAAAACAAAGCAAGATACATGTATTTCATGGGACTGAGGATTTTCTTCCTCCCTTTCCCATTTCATACTGGACTCTTGATCAGAAGAGTAGAAGATGGTTCTTCACTTGTAATCAGCAAAGTCCAACTTCTTTCACAGCACAGAATTTAGCCTAAATTTTATGTTTCACCTCTCTAAGTCATTATATAAACAGATTCCAGGATGAACCTTGGTTACTATTAGAACAAATTACAGGAAGAGAAAGGCACACTTCCATTCAGTTTTCATGGGAAATTTCCTTGAACTACACATGGAGAAAAGCCAGCTTCAATACCTTTAAGATACATAAAATTTTGTAGTACCAGAAATTAAAGATCTTTGTATCTGTGAAAGCAGCTTTCCAACTGAAATACTCAGAATTAAAGTTTTACAGAACTTAGATTAAATGACCACGGCCCTAAGAGCCTCACCCAAACAGATGAACCCATACGCATGCTTATTTACCCTTAGCTGAGGCTAAGTTAGGGCTGACACTGCGTTCTATCGCCCAAAAACACCTCTTTGCAAAACCAGTCATCTTCTGGCTCCGATATAGTTAGTTACGTCTGATGATCATTCAGGAAAAGGGAAACTTAAAACACATTTTAACAATCTCTAGTATCTGTCTTCCTGAAAAGTGTGAAATAAGAAGCATAAAAAATGACACCACAGGACCTTATAAGAGACTTAAGAGCGTATTCATTAGAAATGAAATACAAAATACAATGATGCCGCAGGACAGGGAGCAGCAGGCAAACAAGACCCCCACCATTCCCTACCCTCCCCCCAATCCAAGGAATGCACCTATATAATACAAATTAGAGATCTCAAACAGAGTGGAGAGGAGGGGTTTTACAAATTGATTTTCTTGCTATACAGAAAATATATTATTTGCTGGAAGTCACTGCTGAGCTGTTAAGGGCCCAGGGTCAGTCACTGCTCAGGAAAACTCCCAAGGCACGCTGACCCCTACTGCTTCCCCACCAGTTTGCTAAACACATCGTAGATCTCTGGCTTTTCCTGTGCAAACTGCTCGGCTGTATTTTTCTGTAGCCAGTCAGATGAGCGCATTTGTTGCTGCAGGAGGCCAATGAGGTCACCAAGGTTGGAGTTACCGGCACAGGTAGGCTCCTGATGGCGGGACACAAAAATTACTTCATCTGTGCTATCTGCTTTGCCATCCTGATCTGACTGACAAGGCTGCTCCTTCTCCTCCACCAGTATCTCCTGTTCC
>NW_010231501.1:0-74940 GCF_000690775.1 Eurypyga helias | reverse complement strand
GGGTGGGTGTTGGCTGGCTGTGCCAAAGGTCGAGGCTCACTGACCTTTTGCAAAAAAAAAAAAACCCACGCCCAGGAATGATAAGCTCAGAAACAGAAATCCTAGAACATCCTCTAGGTCATCTGTATCCTGATGCTTCAAGGCTTAATTCTAGAGTTGTGCGGCGTTGGTTTTTTTCATTTAAAGAGGAGAAAAGGAGTAGTGCTTCCCCTTCCTGCCCGCTTCTGTTTGCACATAGGCGCACGTGCTTCCCACGATAAAGGCGCCCCTGTATTCCAGACAGGGACTGGGCTGGACTGGGAACTCAGCCGTGTTTCCTGCAGGCCAACCGCCCCTTTTGCCTAAGGTCAGCAAACATCTGTAGCCCCAGTGTGGGAATCTGAGGAGTGTTACTGTCAAGTGACTAATACAAACTGGTCTGCTAGGCGGAACGAGTTACTTGTCCAAGATACTTGAGAATAAAACAATTTCTGAGACATCAAGGAACTTCATAGTTGTTGAGAATGTCTTGTAAAAAAAGGCACGACACTTGAGGAAAAGTCAGAAACATAATGAATTTCTCTGAAGTTTCTGCTCCTACCAGCTAAAGCTTTGGGTTTTTGACACTGTCTAGAACTTAAATAAATGTTTCCTGTTTGCTTTGTAGTTGTACATCCCTTGCCATTCTATTAAACAGTGAGCAAGAACGTTTTGTACTCTAGTTCAAATGTGACTCATTGCATACAATCAAATACAGTCCTTGTTGATTAGTACTTACAGCTTTCGCTACCTACAGAACAGCCTAACACGTTCCTTTTAGCCTTTGTCGTGTTTGCATTAATCGTCTGATGGAAAGGAGGGGCAGCTCAAGCTATGGCCATTGGGCAGGTGTCAGTGTGAAGGTCTGATGGAAGCTGTCTGAATTTTTAAGGTACATGACAAGACATTCAGAGGTTAATGGAGTATCTTATTATATCAGCTAGTACAGATTTTTCAGAAAGTGAACACTGCAGGGGAAAGAAGTGCCTTTGTTTATATCTAAAACAGAAGCAACAAACTTCCAACCAGAGTGGAACTGGAGAATAATTTTCAAAATTTCTTTAGGTGTAAGTTAGACAATCTGAGAGAAAAGGACGTTGATAGTGGAATAGAGGTGATATATTGGTAGGAGAGTGAGAGAGACAATTATCTCTTGGTGGTGGAGAACAGAATAGACAAACAGGTAATTTCTAATCTCTAAAACATGGAAAAGAGAAGCAGAAGGGAAATTGTAATATGTCAAACAAAACTCCAAAATTACCCGGAACCCAGTGGTGTTGCCTGTGTCCTTCCTTAAGGCCATTTGCTTTTCTGACACCACCATGACAAGTGTTGGCTGTGGCCTTTCCTGATGGCCTTACTTCTGCCATCTGCCCTCACTGCTCACACGACACAGTGCTCTCATTCCAGTTACCAGGAGAGATACATGGCATTACTGCAGTATTTTGCAAGGACAGGAATTACTTAACTGAGTGGGAGGGCTGTAGCTAGAGCTTTCATCTGTTCCACATTTTTCTGCTACAATTCTGTTGATGGACACCTGAAATTAGCGTTTTTTAGAGCTGTACTGAATCACAGTCTTTCTGCAGTAGTAGAGCTTTAGTGGCAGTGGTGGACTGTGTATCAACGCAATCCAGACTCTTGGAGCCATGAAATATTTCTGAGCTATCAGGAACAAAAAAAAGAAAACAAAAACTGACACAGGGAATCTGTTAAGTATGCTGCTAGAAATACAGTTTAACTCACTATAGTGGTATATGTAACCACTGCAATTTTTAAATTTCTGTGAATCAAAAATATGAAAGCTCATAATCCAGTATCATACACTGTAGAAAACACAATATAGGTGAGCAGTTCTATTGCTATTTTACTTAAGACTCTGTTTTTCAAGCTGCTTGATCTAAAAAGAAACTTCCTTTGCATAATAACCTTCTTCACATAAAAAAGTAAGTTACCTAAGCCACTTATAAAAGATAATATTTGATAAATTGCTAGTGTTGTTCTTTTATAGCAACTAATTGCTTCTGTACTTTAAGGCTATTTCTACTGAGAGACAGTTTTCATGAGAATAAATTGTCCAGACGTATCTACCATACTTTATTTTTTATGAAGTATTGTAAACATCCCATACTGCTTGAGAACTTTATTATGAAAGCCACACTTAAATATACACAAAAGATCTTAAATATAACTGTTGAGATACGGTTCAAGTTTGGGGTTTTTTTCCCTTTGTCAAACACCTGATGCAGAAGAACAATTCAGGTTTTAATAAATAAACCAGTAAATTATGATATGATGAAAGCTGTCTACGAAAGTTATTCATTGCTATATATATATATAAACCAGCATCTTTGTACCCTTCCTTGAGTATTTGAATGGCAGTGGGTTGATCCTTTGATTTTTCACTCAGTTGTAAACAGACTTACTCTGTTTGTGAACAGACTTTTTTTTAAAGCAGTATGCAAACACTTAATGGAAATAAGCTAATCTACATGAGGAAGAGCTGTAGTATCATCATTTTATTTTAGTCATTAAGTTAGCAGACATCTTCCAGCTAGATTAAAAAACAGTTTTCCTTATATTTTGACCTGAATTCCGTGCATATATTAACACACTGCATGTAGCGAAGAGCCAGTGCCTAATTACTTCCTGATTAAAGATGAAAAATGAGCTGTAGTATGGATTTTTAATTTATTTCAAGTAAGTAAGATAGCATGTTCTTCTGCAAGAGCATTTATAGCTAAAGATGTAATTAATAAAACCCAAGTTTTCATATGTTAGGATAAAGAAGATAATTCATGAGTATTTACAATCACCCATGTTGAAAAGCATTGCTAAGTTCTGTGTGCTTTGTTTTATATTTCTGTTTTTGTATTTCATTCTTCCCCTTAAACTTCTGCTTCTAGACATTTTACTGTGGCCTCGGACTTGGTTTTAGACTCTTCTACCTTTTTTCCATTATTCTTTGTTTCCTTCTCAGGTGTTTTGTCATTTGACTTAGCCTCTTTGAGAGCCGTAGTTTCAACCATTCCTTTTTGCTGACTCTTGTTCGAAAATGGGAATGTTTTCTTGTACCTTTAAATAGAAAAAAATGGTAGTAAAGCAGAAACACTGACATAGTTTGGTAGTATCACTCAAGAAATAAAGTGAAAAATATCTAGAATTAACTTTCTTTGCCATACTCAAGCAAATGTCTCACAGAGAATAGTGGCATGCCAGATTATTGTGCTTTTTCAAGCAGCATGCTTTTTAAAGAAATATTTTTGTATTTATTTTTTAAACAGACAATGTATATTCAGGATTCATGGTACATAATGATAAAGCTGTCTGGGCTAGGATGTGAGAAACACACGCAACCTTTTGATACCATTTAATGATGCACTATGTTGAAGATCTTTATGCATTACAAATGAGCTCAACAATTATTTTTTTCTGTATGCAATCATAGTCCAAGAATAAAAACTTTTACCTTGTATCTAATGTATCATTACTTCTCCTTAGCTGTATAATTAAACTATTAATTGCTGCTTTACTCTAGGAGTTAACTCACTCCAAGAGGGAAAAAACCAAAAAAAACCCCACTTACTTTTTGATATAGCAGGCTGCTAGAACAACTGAAATAATGAAGAAGATGACTGCCAGTACCAGAAGTGCAGTGGGGATACCTAGAGATAAAAGTGAGGCAAGAATTGAGTTTTTATATGTATTTAATGCTGACTTTCTAAAGGCTCATGAGCATAAATCCAGATTCTTCTAAAAGCAGCCTAGTGTAAGAGGTACACACACATCAACTCAAGAACAGAAGTATTAGGAAACTCAAAAGGTTAGTTCCTCCTCCTCAATTTTTTTAAGAGACTAAACCAGGTAGTTATCCAATCCCTGACAGATGTTTGTCTAGTCTGCTCATTGGAGGGTCTGTACAACCTGCCTAGAGAACACATTTTTGTGATTAACTATCCTTACAGTTAGAATGCTTTTCCATATGTTCAGTCTCTTTCACCATTGCTGTATGTTAGGATTACTTAATCATACCTTGTATTTCGAGAACACCTCCATATCTGGAGAACAACAATTCTCCTTAAAACTTTCTTGGCTTCTTTTAGGGGCCTGCTGAGTTTTCGATTACCCTGGTGTTTGCTAAGACTTTCTCAGAAATGTATTTACCCCAAATCATGGGCTAACCAGAATGCACTTCCACCATTTCATATTAAAATATTATCCAAAAGTATAAAATAAGATCTTACTTCTTCTTAAAAATTATTAAAAAATCCTCTGCCTTATAAGCTTTGCTTTTGCAAAACTGTATCAGCTGTATCCCAATGGGTGCTGGAGCAGCCAATAAAGCCAGCAGTACACTGGTTTACTACTCACATCTACGTAACTAGCCCTTCTGAATAAATAGCTACCGTATATGGCCTTTACCTCCAAAGACAACGGCATCATTCTTAAAGGCAGTGTGGGAAGTATACTTAGAGGAGTCAGTTGGTGAGTATTCCTCTGGCATTTTTGTAGTAGTCCCCTCTGTTGGTATTATAGTTTCGGTTACACATATTACGCGGAATTTTCTGTTTTTCAGGGTTTTCTCTAACTCAGTCACACCAGGCACTTCTGAGATGTTCTCCGTCAAAGCAGAGCTTGAATATGCAGTTAAGTCCGTTGGGGCACTTGATGGAGGTATGGTTGTAGTTGGATCTGGTTTACATGAATTAATGTGAACATCTGCAGCAGGGAAAGGAAATAAACAAGAGCTGTGGGGCTGCTCAGTGAACACGTTCACTGAGATTGTTCCCCAGCCATTGCCTTCTGGAAGTTATTATTTGTTTATTCGCAAAAGCCTTACCCAAACCAGGCATGCCTGTCTCAAACATGTGGCTACCACCCAGATTACACAGCTTTTATCATTATTCACATAGTTAAATGCCTTTTTGAGCAAGTGTGGCATTTTCAGGTAACCCAGACACCAGTGTGAGATAAAAGAGTGACACAATTCTAATGGGGACTAGAAAGCAACAAACTTCAGGCACACTCAGTAATTAAGTCATTTAAATGATGTGAATGTTGTTTCTATAAAAACCTGTGTGCCAGTGGACTTTCATATGTACATGGAAAAGCTGAGTTCTGAATTGCACTCATGTGAAAACATGAAAATTCTGCTTTTCCAGTAAAGTTGTATATTCTGTAAAGCTCTAAAATGTTAAGTGAAGTATCAAGCAGATACAACATATATTACAGGAAAATGATGTATGTACTGTTCTCCAAATGAGTCCCAATGGGAGGTCTGATGACGCAGTTACATCCACAGAATAAAAAGCTAAAAAGCAGACGCTTTTTGCTTTTTCCACTACAGTTTTCAAGTGATATTGGCATTTCTTTGGCACAAACAAAATGACAGAATAAACTTCTGCCAAATATTTTGGGTAAGAAATAGCTAGAACAGGCAACAGTTTGGCAATTAAGATAAAGAAATGCAGAATCATCCCAATGTTAATGTTACTTCAAGTTATTTCCTAACCATTCAGCAGGCTTAACTTTCTTCACACACTGTAAAATTGTTTTGAATTAAAGCTAAACCAAGCAAGTAATTTGGAATTACTTTCTACCTCCTTAGCATTACCGAACCTACCCAACATTTCTGATACAGAATGACCCATATTTCATGCACTGAAACACCATGTTGCATGGGAATGGAGGAAATAACAGTAGCAATAACAGCAGCTTCTTTTAGACCATGTTGCCCAAGTACTAATTCACCTATGCACTCATCAGTAAGAGCTGTGGGCTGTAGAGAAAACCAAGTTAGCACAATCATGTCCTTTTTAACTTTACGGGTTAGGTGGTAAGTTAATTTTTAATGATGCTTTCTCTCTGCAGTTCTTTCTTATCAGCAGTCAGATACTTTGTAAGCCACCTACTTAATATTACCCTCCCTCCTTCATAAAATGGCCCAGCACCATGAACGAAGTCCCACTGGTGAAGGCATGGCCTTCTCCCTAACAGCTTTATCCTCAGTCTTTTCATAAACTTCGATGTTCACAGTCAACAGACATGGTCTTAGGTCTTTATATCTTTGCATGGGCACATGTTGCATATCCATCTTTCTCCCGCTCTTTCCAACTGTTGTTCACACATCTTTCCTGAAAAAATTCATGATTTTGTACATAATCTCTTGCTTTTGTTATCTAAAACTCATTAACAAGGTCTAGGGACTGATTAGAAATGATTTCTTGACCCGGTATATGGTCCAAGTATTGGGATAGTTGTTACATAATAACCATACCTATGGGACATTAGCAGGAACACAATGCCTCTAGTTAAATCTGTGTTTTCAGGTCATTATTGTTTGTTTATTAATGACTTCTGTGGTATTAACTATTGTGTTGAGAAGATCTAACATATCAAGGCCTAAGTTCCACTGTTGTATCTGCAATCTGTCAAAAGGCAGTCAAGAATGAGGGGAAGGACAGGTCTTCTCATACATAGGCCGATGCCCATTAAAGTAAGCTTTCTTTTTACTGGTAATAGATTTGGAACCTAGTTAATGGTATGGCCTCTTAGCTGTTCTAGCTTATATTTTAATTCAGTTTAATGGATCCATTTCCTTTTCTCAAAAAAACATTCAACTGAAGTCCCCCACTCTTGGTCTTTTTACAAGAATACACATACCACACACAGACCTCCTGGGTAAAGATTTCATTCACTGTCTTTCAAATTAATGTGCCTAAATAATCAAAACATACTAAGAACATTGTGTCAACATTACAGAATGGTAAAAGCAACTCTTCTTCAAGAGATTTCATGGCAGCACCAAATTATTAATTTGGATTAACTGAATTGACCTTTTGTATTTCCTGGAAGCTTTTTTCCCCTACAGAGCCCAACCTGACAACATTTAAGTCTGGGGGGAGGCGGGCCAACAAGTTATAACAACTCACTCACTTGTTACAATTTTTTTCATGCAGATATTAAAAAATAATAAAACCCAAACCACAAAAAATGTAGTTCTCATGCTTACATACCTGAGGAATTGAAGCAGTAAACCTTAAATGTTTTAAAGGGTTCAGCATTCCATGACACTACTCCAGTGTGGCCTTTACCACATTTCTTGTTGGATGTTTTCCGAGGAATGACAACAAATCCATCTTTCACCCATCCATAACTACAACAAAAAGCATCAGTCCTTTTAATACTAGATTTATCACCAGCCTCAGAAGTGTGTAAAGGTGATCACTAAAGGTAATGAGACACTAACTGTTGTCATATACCTGCATGTTTCAAAGCCATGTGTCCAAGCCTTTTCAACTTGGTCTTTACTTGCCAATTGTAGATTCAGTTGATTACATGCATTACTTGCTTCTGAGAGATTCACTTTCTCCTCAAGATAAATTCCTACACCTGTGATCCTGCAAGGTGAAAGAATGGAACCTGTAATTTAAACATAAATATAGGTTAGAATTTGAATATTAACATTTATTCCTCACGAGGAATTTAAGATTACGTTCAACTGAATTGAACATTGTTAAAGGTTTCTAGCTTGAGGAGAGCAGACAACTAATTACTAGAAAAAAAGGCATACTTTAAAACCAGAACATATTTTCTTAACACAATAGTCTAGAATTTCAAGAGGTTTGACTGTTACATAAACATATGCATATACAGTTGGCATTTGAGTCATTACCTTGAGTCAGTTTCTTACTAAAGACACTCTTATTTGTCATACTTTTTCATGAAAAATAGGAAGAGTAATCAGACAGGGATTTTATCCTTTTTTTAAAAAATTAGAATGCTAAAACTAATAGTTGCACTGAGGTACGGATTCTGTCAGTACACCACTCTTACCAATATGAGTTCTATCAAAGCTTGTATACATACTTTTTCATGGAATTAATATACCAGTAAGAAAATACATCTATAAAGAGTTTATCATTCCTTATGTTCCTTATTCCTCCTAAACTTACAATTTTTTTTTTCTAGCTTGGCATGATGCTTCCACCACCAGCCACTGTCAAGTGTTTAATTTACTGAGTGCTTGGCAGGCAGCAGGAAAAGAGGGGATTGGCTGGGTGAATTTATGACACTTTTCCTCATTCTTCCCCATAGGCAGTTCATCAGCTTTTTGAGATAGCTGGTACACTATTCATGACACCTGCACCAGAAAATGCATAGCTGAAGTCTGATTACACTTGGCCTACTTTCTTAGCCTGTGTTAAGGATGTAGGACAGAATTCAGGATTTGACATAGACAAGGAGAAAGCGTATTACTCTCTTACCTCTGTATTTCACCAGAAGCATACAGTAATTTCCATATTACATAAGACGTTTCAACATTTCATTGCAAACCTTTCAGATAACCAACAGCCACTTCCTTGCTCCATCTGCTTTTCAGACTGTGCGCTCACCAGGTATGTACACTAATGAATACTTCATAAAATCTATGCATCAGAATACAGGCAATCCACAAACTCTCAAGGCAGGATGAAGTGATGCCTGCAGATCCACCACATGACTTCTGAACAACAGAGGTTAAATTGAATTTTATGAATGAAAAGACAGAACTGGCAGCCAAGCCACTCCCATGATGAGAAGGGGAGGAAAGATGACGAAGCTTGTATGGAGTACTAAAAGAAATGCAGGCTTTGCACTCCAGCTCCCACTGGGTGTGGTGGGGTTGGAAATGCCTTCTGATAAAAGACGCATCTCTGCTGTCCTTACATTTAGTTTAATTAGTTTTAAATATTTGGTAGAGCAATCACTGAATTAGGTGGATTTATCTCAGCAGCGATGGAGGGTGTGGCCTCCCATTCACCCCTTCTGGTATGGTGTAGACTCAGTCACATGGCAGGTGAACCACTGAATACTTCAGCAGTCCCCATAGCCAAATTGTGGCTTCTGCATCCAGCCCTGACTTGATCGTAAGGCAAGCCCAGACATACTGCATGAGGATGCAGAGAAGCCCTGTTGCTCAGTGAAGATGTGTGTGTAGGTATCAAGGACTTCAAGGCTATCCAAGCAGTCCCAGCGTGAAGATGATTCACACTGTCAAATGTCTTCCTTTGAGCCAGCCTGTCTTCATGAATGCCCTCTTGTATGTCTTCATTTTGGTTACAGTATTTCTGTGTCAGAGAGGTCAGACACTGGAACAGGCTCCCTGGAGAGGTGATTGATGCCCCACGCCTGTCAGTGTTTGAGAGGCATTTGGGCAATGCTCTTCACAACCTATTTTAGCTTCACCAGCCCTGAACTGGTCAGGCAATTGGACTAGACGATCAATAGATCTATTCTATTCTATTCTATTCTATTCTATTCTATTCTATTCTATTCTATTCTATTCTATTCTATTGTGTCTCAGTGTTAAGTTTTCTTGATTCCCTTTTGCTAACAGGCAACTCTTGCAGTCCTCTTGAGAATTGGTTCTGGTTTCCTCAATAACTCCCTATGGCAGCGGTTGAGGCATATCCCACAAGTCCTCTTTCTTAGCTTTCAAGACCCTGCTCCTCCTCTAGGGTTTATGCCTAATTCCTTTCTCCCCTTACTACTCTTTATGCTCAGACTTCACTCTTATTGCTTACTTAGTCAATTATTTTCCTATCTTTAGATTTGAGATAATACAACTTCTAAAAAAATGTCATATTGAGAGTGAAAATTTCTCAATGGCCATCTATACAAATTTCAAATAAAGCTGAGCAGACGACTGAATGAAATTTCCTGAAACCTTAGAAAGTTGCATAGATAATTGTAAACTGTTACATTCTTTGGTTATTCAATTACAGAACAAATAATCTTACATGAGAACTGCATGGTAAATACATAGCATAATAGGAAAATCCAGTACCAGAAAATTAAGTCTTAAGTGATAAGAAAAGTGACTGTAGGGCATGGACCAAGTCATACCTTAGAATTTGCTAAGCCTTTTAAAACAAAACATTGAAATAAAAGAAAAGTTTTGGAAAAGTTATCAGCTTCAATCAAAATTCCAGATGGTTTTGCAGTGAGTGGAAGAAATCCAGAAAGAGAACAGTAGCCTCTTCAAGTCTTTTCATCACTTCCTAAATCACTTCTGAACTCTGTTCTAAAGATGATTGAGTTTGTACAGGAGACAGTCCTTTAGAAGCATGTTATCCTTTTTGGTCCACAAGCTACACATAGATTTAAGCCTTGTTCTATTTAGTTAAAGTACTAAGAAGGGGACATTTTCCTCAATATTTGTTTTTTGTGTGAAAAATCTGTTTTACTGAGAAAGGTGAGAAGACGTGGACAGAAGAATCTCACAACAAGACAAAGTTGTCATAGGACAGGAAGAAAATAGTTCAATTTGTGTAAGCTGTGGGTATTGTGCATTAGTTCTCTTGCTTTTTTGTGGGAAGCTGTTGTTTTTACCTCTTTGCCTTGCAGCAAGCCATCACTCTGATTTATTAGAGAGTACTTTCTTTGGCTGCTGATGTGAGGGAGCAGCAGGGATGAGGCTGTTCTACAAGGAAAGAGGAGCCAGGAGCTGAGAGTGCAGCATAGGCAGCACAGTGGCCCCGCCGACCTTGGCACAGCCCACAGCACCTGAACAGAACCATAGTGGTGACAGTGGCAGGTCTCACTGGCAGCCCCAGAGAGAGCAAGACAGTCAGTCAGATGCAGAGTTCATCCAGAAGGTCCATTTGGGAACAGCAGAAGATGGTTCTACTTATAACACATGCCTGAAATCCATCCTGGAGACAAGGCTACCTACAACCTAAGTCCAGCGTCCACCTGTGAAGCCCAGTCAGTAAGTCACAGGAGGGAACAGGGCAGCTCAAAGACACAGCTGGAGATCAGCCCTGAGCTAACTGGAGCTTTTGGACCAATGAGCAGAGGGTGCATGAGTAGGTACCCCAGGGGAGGCTTGGAGGGGAACTAAGGGGGTCCTAACAGCTGGAAGGAACAGCCTTAAGACTCAAGCGCTGCATCTCCCCAGTGAAAATTAATCAGTGGTTGGGATTGCTGGAGGAGACTACTGTTGTTAGGTACTCCAATCCTGTGGAATTTTAGTAGGACTTGAGTTGAGCATCTAATTCCCTCAGTCCAGGTTTCCTTCAGAAGCCTTTGAGTAGATAAAAATCATTTTTCTGCAACAGTAGCGTATGTTCTTCTACACAGGTAGAACAAGCATTTATTCCTTGCAAATTACAGTGAAACATCTGGAAACATCTGATGTGCATCTAGTGCCTGCAGATATCCTAGTAGGTACTGCAGTTAGAATAGATTGCATCAAGTTATAGAATTTGAAGAAGACAATAGATTTCACTAACATATAGCAGAAAGGGGTACTATATGTCCATGATTGAAAAAATAGGTTCTTAAAATAATGTTTGAAAGAGGAGAACTGTGTGATAAAGTTGATGTTGGCAATGCCCTGTGTTAACATTTTCAAACAGATAGTTTATATGAAATAGGAACTTATGCACAGTATTAACAAGAGACAGGCATGACTGCCCTGCAGATGAACTGCGAGATCCCTGCCACACATTTTCTTCAGGGTTGCAACTCAAGACAGTGTCAGGATATGGCCAAATCAGAGCAAAACACTTTTCATTAAAGAGAGCACTTGATCACTGTCGTGGTTTAACCTCAGCTAGCAATTAAGTACCATGCAGCCACTCGCTCACCTCCCCCCCTCCTCCACTGGAGGAGGAGAGTTGGAGGAAAGGACAAGGAAGCTCATGAATTGAGACTGAGAAATGAATGAATTGAGAAAAATTTAATGATTGAATATAAGAATACTATAGTGGTGCTGATAATATTAACAATACTACTACTACTACTAAGTAATCAAAATGATAGAAAATAAAACAAATTATACAATTGCACACCACCAGCCGACTGATGCACAGTAGTAAGAGTCAGAGCCAGAGAGTCCTGGAGCCAGAGCCATCCCAGTAGAGTCTGAGTGAGCCCCACGAGCAACAGCCCGAAGGGGAAAGCCCACCGACCCATCAGCTTACTAACAAACAAGCGAGCTAACAAACAAGCTGTGGCCCCCTGCCCACTCCCCGCTTATGTACCGAGCATGCCGTGCTATGGAATGAAATAATCCTACAGCCACTTTGGGTTGGCTGTCCGAATGGTGTGTGTCCCCACACTGCTTGTAGTGAGAGAGCTGTGAATACAGCTGCAGTATCAGAAGCTGGAAAAGACCTTGAATTTGGTGCAGGCACTCCTCAGCACCAGCTAAAAAGACACCTTATTAGTACTATTCTCAGGGTAAATCCAGAAACATAGCCTCCTACCAGTCACCATGCAGAAGATTACCCTTGCCCCAACTAAAAGCAGCATGATCATGGACACACAGAACTGGTTTCATGCGTGTTTTGCTCTCTGAGAATTGTACAAAACTCTTTGCTGGTGTGTTTTAAACATTTAAATAATGCAAAATAAGATCACTTTTCAATAGATCTGAACTTAATCCTAAATGCAATACCAAATCTTTAAAACAAGCAGTTCCGTAGCATTTAGACAATAACGTTACAGCATTTAGACAGTAATTAGGCTAATAATGAAAGTTCTCTATATGCTGGAGTAGTTTTTGTTGCATAGTATTCTCAAAACTCTTTGGTTTCCTATGCCAAAAACACATTTACACACACTCCTCCCATTTTTGTTTACAAATCTAGCTACTTTTTTAAGTACTTTACTGTTCAGCTAGAAGACTTTAAAAAGCACAACTTTACATACCTGTTACAAAGCAATTTCCAGCCATGAATGTCATAACCCAGAGGAAAAATACTGCTGAGGAAACTCCAAAATAAGTTTCCATTATCACCAACTTGGAAAATTAAGAAATTCAAGGTGATTTGTCTCCTGTGCTAAGACAAGTGAAGGTATTGGATACTGTCAGACCACCTCTGAGATGACTTCTTGAAAGCAAGTTCAGCTGTCACTGCATTGCTTCATAGAAAGAATGTCAGAGCAAATCTGTCCACTGTCCCACTCAAAGGTGTGGTCACTGACTGGAAATCCCTAATCACCCTTTTTACTTTCTTTCATGTAGGGCTTGCTGGAAAATTTAACTACTGCTGACTCAGAAAACACAGCTGAGGAAGGGAGATAAGACTGTTGGACTCCTAAGCCAGTAAACACTTCGAAAGACATTTTTATTTTGCTATTTTTTCCTGTTTTACTGATTAGCAGCTCATTACTCATGTTGTCTATTCATCTGGTAAATAAAAAGAATTCTGTATTGTATCACAGCATGCCAGGCAGGATTTTTCTTTTGGAATTGGAAGGTCATCCATTCCCCACTATCCTATATATCTTGATGTAGTACTTTAACCTTCCTTTGCATTAGAGTTCAATGCAAAAATAGGTACCCTAACAGAGAGATATAATGATATTTACTTTTGAACAGATTTCGAGATACACTACCATAAATGGGATTTCTTGTGAGACTGTAGGGACAGAGGTGGGAGCCAGTCCCTTCACTGCTACCATTTGTGATGTTCCAACAAGCAGTGATTCCAACAGATTAATTCCAAACACAGATGATCCTCACGGCTATAACTTAGAAAACCTTCAGGAAGTCTTAGCAAAGAAATTATTTTTCTTTTTGCAGAGATTCCAGCAAACATCAGGAATGGGGTTCAAGAGATCATCTACTTCTCTCTACTGTCAGTACGGTCGGCTGTATTTATGGTATTCCTGACAGATGTTTGTCTAACCTGTTCTTAAAGGCTTCCAGTGACAAATTCCTAACATTTCCTCAAATGCTCTGTTCCAGTGCTACACTGTCCTTTACTGTTACAAGGTATTTCCTAGTCTAATATTTCTTACCCACACCATGGTGCAAACCTATCACTTATTTTCCTGTTGGAAATGGGCATGGAAAAGAGTTTCTTCCCTTACCTTTTGCAACAATCTTATGTATTTAAGGAGTTACGCTTCTGCTCCCACTTTCTTTCAGCTAAGAAACCCCAGCTTTTTCACTCTTTCTCTAGCTGAGGCCTTGTAAATGCCAAGTACTGATTAACAAATTACTTTACCTGCTTACACAGTTCAGAATGTTATGAGCCTTTTTTTGCAACAGGATGATTTTGTTATATCATGTTCAGTTTGTAAATCACGACACTTCTAGAGGTCCTACATCCCCAGGCCATTTTCAAAGTCCTGTAAATACAAGTGTAACATTAGCTATGTCTTCAAACTGCAGTTTGCAGAAAGTTCCCACTTTATATATAAAGATAGTATTAAGTATTTATCTGGGCACAGGACCAATCTCTTACAGCAGCATGTAACATGGTTATGGGTATACTATAGCATAGACAGGCATATACAGGGCTGACTGGAGTATGCTGGTTAATGAAATGATGTCCCCATTAGCAATAAAGAGATTAAAATTGGGCTGTGTTTGGGCTGTGATTTGCAACTGGATGTTTGTAAAGCTCCCTCAGAACTTATGACAGATTTCTTGCTCCAATTTCTGTTAACTGCTTTATGGTATTGTACTTACCTGTCTCTACAAAGTGATGGGAATCTGAAATAGTGTAGTCAGACTTACTCTCACTGAAGCAAATTCTAAGTGGATTCACTTGCATTTATAATGTAGGAACAGTAATTCTGTAGTTCTCATGGACTAGTACACTGTGGCTGTAAAACACCGAGAACATCACACAAAATATTACCATCTCCATGCTTACCTTTAAGTGCTAAGTATTTTCTACCATGAAAACTAACCAAACGCTGGGTTTCTGGCATTTTAAAATTGCACACTAATTCTCCTTCCAGTTTTAACACTTTGTGCCTATTATCCTCACTGTGGCAAAGTTTCTTTAGTCAAACTCTGTCCGTGCTATTGATGTTTAGTAGGATTTGTAGCTGGAAAAATGAGATAAACACCTTTGAAACAACAAACAAAAAAAGTAAGTTCATGTGCTTTTGTAAGAACAAACTAAAGATTCAGAGAGGGAGAAAAAAATTTTAGAATGATGAAATGAGACCAAAAGAACCTTTTTTTTAATCAGTTTTGTCCTTTCTATATTTCATCTGCTCCAAAAGTATGTGGAAGATCATCTACCTGGACTGTAACAGTATAAAAGGTCTTTAACATGTTTTTCTTTGTACTAGCTTGCGTGATGAAAAAAGAGCACCCTTATACTGAATATTTAATTAGCATTTTGACCTAAATACCTAGAGTAAAATATAAGGAAAATTCCCAGCATCTCATGCCAGCACATTTTAAAATGCTCCTGAGGATTGCTAAACAGAAAACTTCTGCTATGGGAGGAGAGACTTGACTGTTCTCTACAATCACTTCTAAAGGAACCTTGAAGCCTGAAGAACAGAAGAAGAAACAAGTTAGAAAAAAGTGTTTATGTGAAAAATACAAACATCAGGGTCTTTTCCTGGTAACAGTCATTCCTTTCAAGGTTGTTCTTGTCCCAAAGTTTTTCTCCCTGACACAGACCATCAGAGATCCAGAAGTGACATTTCTGTTCTTTGTGGAAGTTGAGCATTGTCTCCTTCCTGGTCTGGCAGTTCAGGTCTCCACAAAGCCCAGGTTTCCCAGACCTTCCCGGCCTACAAGAACACAAAGCAGGTAAGGAATCCTAACCTTCCACTCAGTCTCCTTTGGTCACAGGTATCCCCTGTGGCTTTCTGCGTTCAACCTCCTCAGTGACAGGCAGCCTCCCTCTGAAGCAGGAGGATGTTACAGTTTCCTCTCTCCAGGATATTTCAGTTTCCTCTCTCATCTTGTTTCTAGGGCACAACAGGGATGAGCCTGCTTACAGACACTTGAATTTCTATTGAAACAGGAGTTCGCTTGCTTCTTCTACATCATTCTCCTGAAGTGAGACGTCTGGGATGTGTAACATGACACTACGTTACACGGTATAGCCAAGGCGGTATGTAGTTCCTAAGAACACATCCATTAATATGCAGACAGAGCACATGTGAAACCCAAACAGTTAAGGTAGCAACACTGAGGAATTTGAAACCATTCTTTTATTTCAAAACTCAAGTATGTGATACTATACAGTACAATACCAGCACACTTGTGCAAAATCTTACATTATTACAAATTTAAATATGATACACAAAAATAGTGCCCTTTAAAAACTCCTTTTACTAGAAACATCTGTGCTGTGCAGGAAAAACAACAAATGTGTCTTGTTAAAGCAGAAAAATAAATATTGCACCTCAAGAAAACTATTTCAGTGTTTAGCATAAATATTTCTTGTTATCTGATGTGATCTTTGAACACAGAAGAAGATTGGATTTTTTTTCCAGATAAAGCAACCTAATATCCAACAGATAAAATTACATTTAGAGTAGTTCTTGAGCTCAATCTAGTTTCCTATTTAAGAAGGTGAATTCATTAACTAACCGAAAAATATAAGCAA
Organism: Eurypyga helias; assembly: GCF_000690775.1. Classification (NCBI taxonomy): domain Eukaryota; kingdom Metazoa; phylum Chordata; class Aves; order Eurypygiformes; family Eurypygidae; genus Eurypyga; species Eurypyga helias. The sequence continues at coordinate 58,561 of NW_010231501.1, read as the reverse complement.
AAATATTTGATGTGCTGTTAGTCATTGTGGTTCATTATCTTTAGTGGACATTTTGCTCAAAGTAGTTAAAAAAAGAACAACATTTTTTTAAAAAATAAACTTTATCTTCATCTTTTCATCCGCATCAAAATCACTTGCCTCTTCCAGTCCATTCCTCCCAACAATTAATAACTTTGTGGCTAAATTATACTTGCCTTAGACATGCAAGTAGTTCACTTCAAATCATTACAACTACTTAGGGAAATTCTCCCTGTGCATAAAGTCCGCAAAAAGCCAAGTGCTGAATTTCAAGAGAGGATGGAGACCTTGTTCACCCACTGACCAACAAAAACTTAGCACATGCTTAACTTTAAGCAGTTCAAGAGTCTTACTGATATCAATAACTCTCTACATGTATTTAAAATAAGGTGTTAGACCCACATCAGTGAAGATGTAAATAAGAGCGAATTAATTTGATTATAGGCTTTGTTAATTATTTTCCTCAGTGCAGCCCAACATTTCCACAATCACTTAATCAAGTAAGTGCCATAATTTTTGGCACAGAGGATTCTGAATCTCCAGGACTATTTATCTTCAATTTTTATTGCTTCATTACGTTGTCAACGCTATTTGTAAAGAAAATTAAGTTAAAGAAGTTGATTTTAATAAATAAGTACTCAAAGAGCAACTGACGAGTTTCTTCAAATACTGAAAGTACGTGAAATGTAACAGTAGTTCTTCATGGTCAGATATTCTAAGTGAACCAAACAGATACCAAGTAATGTGCAAGAAACCTTCTTCTGTCTTAGTCTTACAATTTTAGACCAAATGACACTTTCCCATTATCCCTTTTGAACTTACACTATTCCTCAACAGTATATACTTTAAAATAAAAACCAAACCTGCCAGCTGCTTATAGACCACACCAGCAAAAAAAAAAAAGTAGCAGTGGTGTGCTTTTTAATTATTTTTTTAAATTTTAATTTCAATTTTCTTTTCCCATATAAATGTCTCTTAAGAAACATGTGGTTAAAGATGTAACAAACAAAATGCACCAGTGGGATATTTGTTACTAGTGCCAGATATGTGAAGTAAATTTGAGTTAGAAACCTGTTTTCTTTGATAGTTAGCTTGAGGTTCAGTGTTCATACCAAAAGAAAACAAGACAATACTAACTGCATCTGAACTGAAATTACAGTACTTCATAACATACTTGTCCTTCAGTTGGTAAACAGACCTGTTAATCAGTCAGAAAATGCCAGAAGAATGCAAGACACGAGTGCAATCAAGTGTCACATTCATTTTGATACTGTGGCTAGGTTCAAGCATATACCTATGGAAAGACAAACACAGTTCATCTTCAATCAGAAGTGCTGTTCAGCATGCACATTTTTTATACCTTAAGAGACATGCATTTTGGTCTCAGCCCTATGTTGTGTGGTTTTTTACAGATAATGGCTTCACCATTTTGAAATTGCTTGTCTAAAAATTTTAGCCTTTCACATTCTTGTGTTAGAACTCACAATTCCTAAATAGGCAGAACTGTTAAAAAATCTGGGCAAAAATTTAATCTATTATAACCCGCTAGTTTAGCTCTGAAAGCCTATCAACAGTTCTATACTTGGCATCAGATTCTGCAAATGAGCTACTAAAAACATGCAGTGGCCTCTTCAAAGTCCTCACTGCTTTCATGTCCTGATTCATCTAGGCACTGGTAGGGTTTTGGCTGTACACAGAACTGTGTTCCTATTGCAGATCTCAAAGGATAACTATTTCCAGTATTAGCAGCAGGGCACAGTCCACTTAGTGTGATCATCTGTATGGACAGGTTTGAAGACACTTTTGTTCATTTTTCTTTTTTAAATAAAGAATTGAAGATTGCTTCTCACATCCAACTGCTGTGTGCCACTCTGAGTGGCATATGCAAATTGGTTTCAAAGCATTTTTGATATATCAGAAGTTCCCACATTTATTAACATCAACTGTGTCACCTAGACGTAATTTTAGGTTTTGTTGTGTATCCCATTTTAAAAAAACAGTGGTGGTCCCATTCTTACTGTCTATCATAAAACACATTTATGCATGTACTTATTATTTAAATGTTCCATTTAAATAATCATACAGATAATTCCTCTTACAAAATTACTTTATCTGCAAGGCATTTGATCTGATAATATAATTCTAACCTCTACAGAAGAGCTTTGGTTTCTACCCAATAATCATGATTCAGGAAATTAGTTAGACTCTTAAAACCCAAAGGACTTAAATGCTATTAGTACTTCAACAATCACCAATAAATTCAGGAAATGCAAAGTAAAGCACTAAGTGCAAATGCAGGTTTTAGAATTTTCTTCAAAATCACAGCAGAGATGTCAAGATCCTGTGCAAATCATTCTTTTAAATGTCTTGCTGGTTGCTGATTACCGCCACAACCTGATCATGATTCAGTGTTACTTTATTTGTACCAGTCATTGACAATAAGAGGACAGACAGGATCATTTATCAGACTGTCATTTGGGCAAGTTATGTTTACAATGTGTCCCCAAACCTGATGGTGGCGGGTAACTCGTCTAACAGATCACATTTAACAACCATAAGGATGACTAAGCACTACCTTTAACAACTGTGTTCTACTGTGTGTACTTGCTCAGGTACCATAAAGACATGGTTGTTCCTTTATTGTTCAGTGCGTTGCTCATGTTGAAATCCTGAGTTCCACCAGGAATATTGATGGGGAGCAGAACAGCTGGACTTCCCTTCAGGTCCCTCTGATTTTTCATCACAGGAGTTGTATGAATGGTAGATTCCCAGCACCACAGCAAAAATTATTATCGCAGCCACTACAAGCCATATCACATTCCAGTGTTTACACAGTTTGGGGTACAGTATATGTAAATAATTAATGATGACTTCAAGTCTGCTGTAAAATCAAAAGAAAACTGTTATATATTAATCATATGCAAATGTATTATCTTAAGCTTTTCAATTTGAGAAGTTTCATAAATGTATGGTGCACCCTCTTTCTTCAAAAATACAAACACCTCGTCAAAGAAGAATCAGTCTCTTAAGTTCTTTTTAGAAGAAAAAGAAGAAAAAGTTCTTTTTAGAAGAAAATCTGGCAAATCTCAGGGCTTGATATGATGTAAAATTCTGCTCTTTTCATAGTGTGCCCAACTAAACTAAACATTAGAACACTTCTTCTTAAGAGTTTCATGACTAGCGAGATGGCTGCCCTTCTGCACATGGCGGAAATCTCAACTTCAGAGAGGTTTATAACCATGATGGTTATGAAATGGAAATGAATTCTTCTGGATCAGGTAAGGAATCCTACCTTAGCTTGCAATGGGACATATTACTTGTTTTGGCCAGCATTCAATTCCTCTCTAATGCAAAAGTCTCTTTGCTTTTAAAATGCAGGAAATTGCAGGTATATTGAATTGGGTGGTAGAACCACCCAGGAGACTCAATAATTAACTAAGAAAAGTTGAAAATTTCAGAGAAGTTTTCCAGTTAGGCACTAAATGCTTCAGGTAAGACAATAAGCAGAGGATTCATAAGTCCCCAGTACAGACGAAGAGCGTTGGGTACAGACAAACACAATAAACATGTCACACTGCTGAAAGGCAGGAAGTTCAGCATAGTGCTGTTCTGCTGCACCTACACAGCTCCTAGGGAGAGCAGGCGCCTGCCTGTAGCAGTCCAGCATAGCCGAGGAGCTTGTCTTAATCTGCATTCACCTTGCAGAGGTACTGAAAGACTCACCTGCGAAGACCGTTGGGAATGACATACGGCACAAATAGAGGCATCAAATTCCTGATTTACAACGTTATGAGACAATGCATGCCTACTGAGAGACACATTCTGGCATCTAAAGAACTTCTGTGGAATATTTTCTACCTCAAATTAAAACCAAACCCCATTAGGATGAAGCATCTTGATGTCAACATACAATTTTCGTTGAAACACTGAAGTAAAAAGTTTTGCATATCTTGAAATAGTAACTCTTGAAAAGTTTTGGTATCTTGAAATATGCCTTTCTGTGAACATGCTGTTATTTCAAATATGCTTCCCTAGACTGGAAGAAAACACGTCAAGATAACAGTAAAAAACACTTGGTTGGCTACCACAAATAGAAAGAAGTGGCTGCTCTTGTGTGGACATCTTACGCCCCTGTCTCACCTGCTTTTCAGGGTTTTTATCTCATCTTCATTTTCACTTTCTTCGTGTTCATCATGACTTTCTTTTGGTGTCTCTTCATCTTCTTCCTTTAGTTCCTGAAGTTCTTTGGTTTTCTTCAAGCCTTCCTGATAGCTTTAACATAACAAAACATTTTTCTTAGTCTAGCACACTGTATAAGCCTGTTCCTATGCAATGCAGAAGTAGCTTTATGTTTTGTTACATGCAATAAAACACAAGTAGCAGTGTTGCAGCACTCAGACAAGAGTCAAAATTAGCCAAAGACCATGAGTATGGCACACAGACAGCCACCCTCCCATAACAGAGCATTTTATTAGCTCTGCTACCAAATCTATCATTTTGAAAAAGAGACTATAGTCCTCAGCAAAGCACAGCTTCTCTCTATTGCAAAGGAGTTGGTAAATATTTCTCTATATTTTTCAATCATTCCAAACACCCTCTAGATTCTTCATTTCCCTAGAGAATAAGTGCAAATCAATGCTAAAGGTAGATGCCTTGTGGGATTTTGCAGGAGAGGATCAAAATTTCTGTCGCACACTTAGCAGAAAGTTCTTTGCTTGACATTCAGAAACAGGTCCTGAAGCTGTTAACTGCCCCAAAACATACTGTGTAAAGCACTTTGTGACACAAACACTATGAGTTTACTGCAAATGTTGATACCTACTCTACTCGTTTCCACGTATACTTTTCAGAATAAACATTTTAGAAAGTTGGGTTGGATTATCCTATCGTGAAGCTGAACACTGTTGACATAAGAACACCCATTCAAGTCAGAAACTCCGATATAACTGCTCTCCCACAGCTTGGCTAACATTACTAAAGGATGAAAGTGAACAGCTGCAATGCAATCACAGTGAGTGAAGCACACTCGCATTGTTTCCCACACTGCTTCAGTGACCATCTTCTAGGAACTCATATCGATTATGTCACTGATTTTGCATTAAAAATTACATTACAAAATCATATGTCCTCATCTGGTAGCACATATTTACAGATTTAGTTCACATAAAATATTCCCACCCTTTGTTGTATGCTTCCTCTTCTATCTTGGCTTTAGTTTCCGGATTGATTTCTTCCATCCCACTCTGTGTCAGCACAGAAGTAGAGGTTTCACAGTCAGGCTCCCCATTAGTCTTACCACTGCTAAGACAAAAGAATCAGACAAATAGAAAATGGCACCACTGAAATGGATTGGTTTTGCAGTATACTACTGTACAAGAACAATCACATGCAATTTTGTAGCTCCTAATTTTTCTTCTTGAATGTACACTGGAGAACTAAAATTACTTTCAAAAGAAAAAATGTTAAACACTAAGTAAAATTTTAGTTTCAAAATGTTCTAATTGAAGAACAGTAATTAATATGTTCCTAAGGTATTAAAACTTGCATTTTGTTTCTTCTTTAAAAAAGAAAAGCCAAGAGCATTTGTTTCCTGGCCTATCCATGGCATTTATTTGCTATTCTTTAAAATATTTCCCTCAAATTTTTTAAAATCATCTTAGATATTGTAGCCTGCTATGTCAGAGAAAAAAAGCAAAAGTAATACCAAATTTTAATTTAACAAAACATTTTTCTTGTCTGCCTTTTAGGTACTCCTCTCTGGTGAGTTTATATGCTGAACTTATGCACAAGCTAATAACATACAAACACAGGCATAGCTTTTGTCCCTAAAACTGTTCTTAAGTAAAAGCTTTGGGCATTTAGCCTAAATATAAGCCATTGTATGTTACTCTCTTTCTGCAGTGCTCCCCTGTCCTTATTTATTTAACTCTGGGACAAAGAATTTAAGTGATTCAGACATGACTTCGCAAATTTATCAAAGTCAAGGTTTACTAAGTTCACCAGCGGCTCCCATTTTGGCTTCTAGAATTTAACCCTTTTGTAGGCCTTATTTTTCTGGCAGAATAATTCGTCCTGATTGACATAATCTGTGGGCAATGGATTTTCTCTCAAGAAGTCATATTGACATTATTTTCACTTGGACTTTAAAGGCATCTTAATAATAATATTCATATTAACTTGAAGTGCTGAAATATACAAAACTCTGCTGAACTGTGTAATTTTACACTAATATAGCACCTGTCCCATGCATACATATTTACATTCAAACTTGAATTTCAAGTTCTACTTCTGTTATTTGATAACATGATTTGTACTCTTATATTGATAAGGGTAGGTTTTTTAATTATTAGAAATTAAATTGGAAAACAATTATGTAAGAAAAAAATTAAAAATTAAATTAATTCTCTTTTTCAGAACGTTTGTACAGTTTCAAAAGATGGTCTGAATTTTGCAGAGTTTTCTTGAGTTGTAACAACTACTGCCATAGTTCACTCTTTGGGTTTTTTTCCCAATTATTGCATATTTTCATTCTTGGTAAAGTACAGAGATAAAACAAAGACAAAAGATAAATTTATTCCTGCCTTGGCACTAATATAAAGTATGTGAAATCAATATTGTGTATTGATGTGAGAGCTATGTATTTTAAAGCTTTTAATTTGCATGTTTAAAGCATCCTAACAAACTTTAATTTAAATTAGTATTACAGATATTTTATTAATGTCTAAACATTAATAGTCTAAGTGACCAACATAGTAGTAGTAGTAACAAAACCAACAAAAATCCATGTGATGTTTTATTATGTTTTACTTCTGAAACATCAGCAAGCAACTTCCTTGTAATATGCAACATTTCCTGAAAGAGATAAGTATTTGGAAGGTGCCTGGCTTTCTAGACTGATTATACATATGAATAAAATATATATACATGGGTTTGCAAATGCAACAGTACCTGTATCCATAATGGTACTGTTTACAAAGACCTTGTAGAGCAGCTTGAATATGCCTTCTGTTCTCAACCCAGCCTCACATGTTTTCATTTTGCCCATCTTTGTACTCTATTACTGCATGAGTTTACATTTCAAGAACTTGTATAAAACTAAATTACGTGTCTACATGAATTTCAACTGGAAGAACTTCAAAGTTCTTTCCAGAACTGTGTAGATGCACATGCTTTCCAGCAGAGCAATTCTTTGCTTTCCTTGTCCATGTAACTATTATTTTGTTCCAAAAGGAGTACTAATTAAACCCATGGAATGACTCATGGAACTGTTATGGAAAAATGTCATGACCTCTACACTAGTGGTAAGTAATACAGAGTCCAAAGGGCAAATGTTTAATGAAAAATATTTTTGCAATTTATAGGCACTAAAAAACCACAGATATTGAGGCATTTGCTTGTTACTAGGCTGAAAAAATATAAAAAAAAATCTTTTGTATGTCTATTGTTTTAATTTTACAATGCAAATTTGTCTGGCTGTTATAAGTAAAATCTCAAGTTTTTAAAACTAAAATTTCAAACCTAATGCTTTAATTTACCTGAATGTACAGTTCATTTATACCAAAAGAAGAGTTACTACTCAATTTAATCATTGTTTTGACTTCCGTAAATTTTTGATGACCTACTATTAAGTTAAATGATACTTAGGAAGTTTATATACTTATGTTTATAAACTTCATGTTTATGTTTATGTTTAAATAAACTTATGTTTATGTTTAAATTTAGAAACCTACATGATGTTGTATATCATAGTATTTCAAAATAAAATTCTTAGCAGATGGCCATATGTTGAATAGCCAAGGGCAGAACACAAACTTCTTGTACTGGTACAGTCAAGGAATATCCATACTCAGGGTTGCTCATGGCCAACTTTAGATACAGAATTAATTTGTTCCAGGATATATATTTTAAAAAAAGCCATGGGCATTGTATGTAATACTCTTCATTTCGTTAAGTTCTGAAGGCAGGCCTACTCAAATGTGTAAATGTATAATCTTCTGCTGCAGTCCTACTTGATGAGTTCAAATGATCCTAGCAGGCAAGCTTTAGTTCTGAGACACTGCTTATAAACTCCTTGAATGTGAAAAGAACAATATGATGGTGACATACAAAAATACAGTTAAGGGATTGAGACTCAACCTAAACCAATATTGTGCCACTGATTTCAAGACGTAAGCCTTGGCGTAAAAATTCTGATAGGAAAGATAGAAATTATAGAATTTTCATTTCATACTGAGATTTATTAGGTAATGAAATGACCCAGAGAAAACTCACTTTTCTAAAAGTGCTGGCAGAACTGGAGTAGATGTTAGATTGTTCCTTCCATTGCTTGGTGATTCAGACTGTAAGCAAAAAACAGCAATAAATGTTACATCCGTGTATTAATTTCAAATGAGTCTTCAGTAAAATGACAAAGTCAGTGTCTTCCCACACCCATGAGCATGGTATCTTTAATATGGAACTTCCAAATTAGTCCCTCTAACCACAGTAAACAATAGACCTCCATGCTAAGAAGAATTTTCTGTGACATTCCCTTCTACCCTGCTCATGTTTTTCAAGAAAAGCCTTTCTTCTTCATATGTTGATCACTGAACAGCAAAATTACTCCACTGTTTCTCTCTGTATTGGCCTAGGAAGATTAATTTGTTAACTAAGTTTTCGATGGAAAATTTTAACTAAAATAAACCATAATAAATCATGGTAAACAAACACACGTTGTTCCTGAAACAATTGACTCAGAGTACATAATAACTAAATTGCACGAACAGATTGTTTTCTTAAAACTAAAATGGATTTAGCTTCTCAGCAACTCAGTTGCACAGCCCTACATTTTTAACAGAAAACGGCATAGTTTTCAGGTTACGTGCCACCTTACCTTATCTCTGAACAGCTGGTATGCCTTGCAGTTTTCCTCCAAAGCATTTACATAGATTTACTAGGTTCAAAGTAGGTTCTCATTTAATTTATTAAGATTTTATAAACAAAAAGTCAAGGCAAAGGCTCCCCTAATCCCATATCATCACAGAACTTCTAAATTTGTACCCCACACATTTCTGTACATTGATTACACACTTTTCTATTTAGTGGACTTCTGGCAAAGAAGATAAGCAGTCCAGCCATCTTCTGTGGATGCTAGTTAAAACTTCTTTCCCACAGTAGACAATTATTTTGACTACCTCTTTCCAGTATGTTACTGTAGATTAAAAGGCCAGTTGCCTCAACTAATGTCTAATGCCTCTGAATCACCAGCTAGCCCTGTTCAGCTGTGTGTCCAAAGCGATCATTTATGGAGGAAGGTTCTGAAGGCACATGTCCCTTCACAACAGGCGACCCTTTGGCGACCCTCTTCACTAGCATGGAGTCAAAACAAATTAAACCAATGAGAGGGCTTACATTTTTTAATAACTATGGCTTGACCCTATGCAAGAGTGGTTTAAACAAAAATGAGTGTCTTAACTGTGAGTTTTACTTACCAGGGATGGCATTGAAGGTGTAGGTGAAGCAGCTGGTGACTGACCAGGAATGTTTAAGGAGTTAAATTTAGGAACAACTGCAACACTGACTCTCCTTCGAGGCATATTCTGTGACAAACAAATATTTTTTTCTATCATACAACAAGATAGGCTGAAGAATAATTCTACAAGTTAATAGGTGTGGCAAAAATGTAGGTTAACGTCCCTTGGAAGAAAGGAGAGTTGGGAGCAAAATTAAGATAAATGGCTGTTAGGGCTCTGGTTTTCCCCAGAACTTCCTCTAGAACTGTCTGGTATGGCAAGTGTTCAGTGTGAAATGAGGTGTTGTACAGGGATGCTACTCTTTTCCCTCCACAATGAAAACCCAATAGGGTAAATTGCACAACAGTTGTTCTGAGCTGTTATTTTCAGTTCTTATTAGAGGCTATTATCTTTGGTTATAACAGATGTATGATACTGGGAAAAGTGCCAGTGTCACAATTGAATGGAAAATAATGCAGTTACACATGAAACTCTTCTCTTGCTATGTACCCATTATAATACACAGTACCCACTATGATACATTAGTAATTTCTAAACCTAAAATTTATAATTTACAGAAACAGTAACATCTGTTTCCTCCACAAAAGAACAGAGCCTTCTCCCCCACCCTTGAGGTGTTAGATATCTGTCTAGCATCGTGTGACATTGCTCACATTTCCCAAAGACCATGGAAATTCTTTATATGATAAACACATGCTAGCTGTACACAATATATTCTAGCTCAAGTAAAAAAAGAAAAAGAAAAAAGTAGATTCCATACAATGCCTCTGACCACCAATTTTCATAATGGTCACACTGGGACTTGGCTCCCTCAAATCACTTGTTGTTTTAGGAAGTTTATTACAAAACTTTATTTCCAACAGTTGGGAATTTTGCAGAAATGGCCATGTTAAAGTTATTAATTGGTCAAGCCAAAGCAATGTGAGATAATGTCTCACTCTGAATGCTCCGTCAAACCAAACAGGCTATTTTGGTGCTAATTGAAAAATAAGCCCATTTAAAAATTACAGTTTACATTTAAGGTACTCTGAACATGATATGTAATATGATATGATCACTGAATCCCTAATCATATAGTAAGCTTTGATCTGATGTTCAGCTTCCTCACTGAGGAACTAGAATGAAGCCCAGAACATAAGCACTTGTGCTCTGAAGCACAAGTATGCAGCCTGGAATACAACTATTCTTAAATAAAAAGGTCCCTTTTTAAACTTTATAGCTTCATGGAAAGCATTATCATTATTGCAGAGAGGCATTCTTAATCATGTATCCAAAATTACAAAGCATTTGCACTAAATTACATGAACAACACTGAGAATTTACCAGCACTATGTTTTGAACACAGCTTATAAAACTGAATGTATGTAGACAAAGAAATTTCACTACATAAAATGTTCACTTCATTTTCTTTGTATTGTAGAAATACCTTTCCAACAGTAAGAGACATGGATCTAGATGAGCGAGGTACTCCATCTTCTGCGTAAAAACAGGAGATAAAGAACAGTCTTAGACTATATGGGTATCTATAAATAATAATAATAGAGCCATTGCTTGTATTTCAAACTCAGATATAGTATATTTATATGAGGTCTGTAGTGACTGCATATTTATCTGTCATATAGTTCTGGTTTCAATTACATCTGCAGAAGAAATTTGAAATAATTGCAAAAATTGAGATGAGGAAAAGCCCATTATTTGCCTCCATACAAAAGTTACAAGCAAACTAGGAAAGAAAAGGTTGGAAAAAAGAAAAAAAAAACCTCCATTTTTTAATACTGAAATTTTGCCATTATCTGTCATCTAAGAGGTAGTTGCATTAAAACTGTGCAAGCTATGCATATGTGCAAGAGGCCAATGAAAATACCATTGGACCTCATCAGATCTGGGAAGTGATAGTGATTTTGCATTACAGTACTATAGCACTAGGTATGGCTTACCTGAGGTGTTTTAGCTGCTACATCTACAACTTTTTGAAATCTACTCCTGTAGATCAGCCCTTCCTGAACAGGTTTCTCAATACGTCACTTTTTATCACTGATAGCACCTGGCACCTCCCTGCATAGAGAGGCAAGACAAATCCTTAATTTCTTTTTTATTTTACCTGATGCACCGTAGCTTCTGCTAGAGTTCTGATTGGCAAGTTTCTTGAACTCCATTAGTTCAGCATGATCCTTTTCATATGTTCTTTTCAGATTTTCCACATACTGCATCATTACTTCTGTTGCCTTTGACATACGCTTCTCCTAAGGAAGAAAAGAGAAGAATACTCAAGTAACCTTTATGCTTCACAAACAAATTACATGCTGCCTGTCAGGGCTAAATTGGTAATAGTTGTTGTTACAGAAATATTAGTACCTTCATGACTGAAAATTTTGAAGCTAATTGGAACACAAATGCATATATCCACAGAATATTATAATTTATTTTGTCATATATTTATACAGTCTGCCTGTGTGCCTATGTTATTAGTTACGTGGTATATGTACATTTGTTTTCAAACCCTCGGAATGGGCAGAGGCAACAGTGTTGAATCTGAGAGGGTAACGGTGTGTTCTCATTGATACTGGCTCTGTTCTTACACTCCTTATAGTTGTCTACCTCAACTATTCCAAAAGGCAGGTTAGTGAAGTAGATGAGCTTTTTGACCCAGAAAAGCTTCTTTATTCATGCTGCACTGATTTTAAATACATTTCTTGTGATGCAGCTATAGTTCTGAAAAATGTATATGCTCGTATCATACAGATCTTGAATAGCTTCATGGGTAATCTTCTGTTTGAATTCTATTTCCAGACCAAAATAGTGTCTTAACTGACACTACAATAAACGTCTTTAATATGTCAAAATGGCAAATAAAATTCAAAGGGCTCATAACCTCCAGCTATGGCTGAAAAAGAGAAAGAGTGACCATGTGCACCCAGGACACGTGTTAGACACCAGGATGTTCTTACCTGCCGAATGGCTCCAACCATCTCAGCACGACTTGACAGTCTAGCAGCTAAGCGCCGCAGAACAGCAATATCCTCCAACAGCTTCTGGTAAGCTTCTCTGTGTTCATAGTGATGCCATAAGTGAGCCGACGACTGAAGTGAAAATACATAAGCTTCACTGTCATGTCTTGCCACTTTTAATTCAGATGAAGTACCCTGAGCCACAGAAGTGGAGCAGATGTGTCCAGGCAGATCTACACATGGACAAGTTAGCCCCAGAGGAGTGCCATCACTGCCATCAGAGATAACTGAGCAAGGGCTGCTGTTCTGTTTCAAAATGCTGCTTCACTGCGTATTGCAGGCACACCTTTCGAGGAGCTAAAAAGGGCTAAGCATATTTGCAATACTTTTCCTTTTGAAATAAAGATGAATCATGCCTAGCTACCTATGAACTTAAAAATGCCAAGATTTTTTTAGTACTTACAAATGATTGCCAAAACACAAAGAACATTTTAATTCACTGGGCACAAAGTGTTCACAAGGCTGCTTATGTTCTTTCAATTCTGTGGTACTTTAGTTATTTGAAAAATGAGACATTATAGTCTTGAGAATTCCAATTGTAAAAAAGTAATCAAAAGCAATATCGCCTGTAAATCAAATGGCAACTGCAATTTCTTAACCATTTTTTGTCAACTAATACACACATTTATGCACTGGATTGTCACTTAGCTCAGATTAATACTGAAAAGCACTGAGGCATATAAATTCCTTGGGATTAGTTACCAAAAGCAAGAGTGAATTTAGATGTTTTATTAGGCAAAGCCTTAGTGAACACCCCTTCTCTGAATGTGTTTTCTGTTCACAGAGAAGTTTGATACGAGAAAGGCCCATACAATTTTGTCCAGACTTAGAGGCAGACTGTGTGATGCTGGATGATTCCTATATTCTTAAAATGCATTTTCAGGATGCACCAGTTTTGGCACCAAGGTTGTCTTCAGTAATTAATCACTGTGTTGCTGTTCACACAATTCTCCCTCTGACCAGTTGCGCTATGTCCTAGTTCTCTGCAACCCCTCACCTGTATTACTGCAAGAGGCAGTCAACACATTGAAATGATCTGTGTGAAAAGAATAACCTCTCTCTCCTCTTCCTCTCCTTCTTCTCCTCTTCAAAAGAAGGGAGTGATGTACAGTAACTTTTTGGGTAGAGTCATTTGAAAAATTGCATTTGTAATGCAAACCTTTGGTGTAGAAACAGCCAAGATACTGGTAAATTGGGCACAATGACAACAATGCCAGCAACAAAAAATTCTTAAACTTATTTATCACTGAAGCTAATGTGATAAGAAATTGCCACCAAAATTTTACTGCAAGACCCAAGAAGCCATAAAGGAATCTGTTTCAGAAACACATGCACAAAGTTTCAGCTTTTCAAGTTTTTCTTGGCAACTGTAACTTCCTTATTTTCTCAAACAAACCTGAAGTTCATGTAAATCAGCATCCCCTTGAAGTTGGGTTTTTGAATAGAACATCAATTATCACAAGATTGATAAAAAATCATAAAGACTGGTAAAACTGTCACTGAGCCATATAACATGCCTGTCCTACAGAAATGAAGATAACCTCCCACTGAGACTGGAACAAGTCTAGGTCTAATGTGATACAGTTTACACAGGAGCTGTCATTTCATTTAATTACTTGCTAGTTTATTCCACTGTATGGAACAAAAGCTTTTGAATGAAAATGGCAATTTCCACTTTGTTGTAAATTACTTTTGTAAAAAAAGCTTGTAAAATCCAGACTGTAGCGTGTGAAGTGCACAAAGGAGGAAAAAGATAACCACGTCCATCCCATGCTGGCAACATGGTCCTTGGTGCCTCATTAGGATTCTTAACAGAAATACATGAGAAATATAACAGACTAATTGTTTGCAGTTTTAAGAGCCCTTACACACTAGTTGTAAAAATGTGTATGTATACAAAATATTATCATAAATAAACCCCAGAGATTTAATAGGTTGTTTCTGATTGCTCTTTAAACAAAGAACAGAGGGCAAGAGCAGCAAAACATTCAAAACGTCTTTTTCCCCCCAGCAACAATTAACCCGGAAAAGCAGATTTGAAATTCTAGATGAAAAGATGCAAATACCAAAATCTTTTTTAAATTGTATCCTTTGTTACCTGATGATGTTCTTAATAAAGTAAATGGGAGAATCGTATGTTCTCCTATTTCTCCAACCTATGGCAGCATCTCCTTGTAACATTCAAATTCGGTCTATGGGTATTTCATTTAGCAGCACAGTATCTAAGGATTCCTTCCTTTTTTGCACAAAATACGCGCAGCACATAAATTGACACAAAGATATATTTGTCATTTCAGTTAGAAAATCCAGAGAAAGCTGGCAAGAAGGATTGAAAACTACTGCTGACAGAAGAATATCTGGCACAGCTGGAATGAAAATGTATTCAGGCCCATTACCTGATCCTGGGACTGCAAGAATTTTTTAAGTAATCCTTGCTGTTTCCTTTCTTATACCGCCTTCACTATATGCAGTTAAAAGGTCCTTCAAGCCACAAATCTTAGGATTCAGATCATTTCAGTATCTCACCTAACTGGACACCTCAAATTTACTGCTAAAGAAGCTCTTGCCCACAACTGCATGGATCAGTGCTCAAATTGCAGTTCTGAATGTTTCTAGCACGGTGACAAAGCTCGTCACAGGCTTATTCCAAGAACTGAACAGCAAGTTCATAGTATTTATTCCTGAAATCTGTTACTGGGGCAGCATCTTCCATGCATTTCCAGCAATGGTGGTGCACTGTGGCAGAAAATGCTCTCTCTCATGTAGACTGGTAGGCAGCTTAGAGGAAGGAGCTTGTGCAACAGAAAATGATGTTTTAGGGTTAAATTTAAGAAGGCTATAAGCAAGTATAGCCACACATATCTGAAACGTGTGTGCGCCTTCATGGACACTATAGTTCAGAAAAAGAATGTTGTTGTTTCTTACCGTAATGGCTGCTTTAAAGTTTTCCAGTTCCTTCTCAGCATTCTCTTCAGTAAGATTTCTCTCTCTCTCTGCTTGGTTAATTCTAGATTCCAAGGTATAACTATCATTTCTAAAGGCCAAGGAAAGTTGTACAAACACATTCTGTTTGGATTAAAAAAGGCATTTTTAAGTAAGTGTCACATTAATGTAATTTCTAGTAAAACTTATAAATAAGGTATGTTTAATAAACTTTGGTGTTTAAATAAGTATTGAAACAGAAAATCAAAAATACTTTAAAAATTAGATTGTTTCAAAAATCACTTCTCTTTACTTCCTCTAAAATATGAATAAATATGTTGCTGCCTCTTTTCCTGAAAGCTTTTCTGAGAGATCAGTAGAGCAGAGACACAGTGAAGGAAGTAGTCTACCAGAAGCAACAGAATCACAACGGGTCTGTTTTCTAGTTGGACTTCCTCCAAGGGTCCCCAAGGTTTTTAAACAGATAGTCTGTGCAGAGGAAGTCCAGGGATGAGCTCACCATTAGCATTGTTTTATCTAAGGGATAAACACCTACTACTGAAGCCAGCGAAAGATTAAGTGCTAACATTTTTATTCTCCTGCACCCTGCTTTTAAAGATTGTTCCTTTTTTACCAGATGCATCATTAGGATTAATACTTTGCAAAGCACAAGGCACTAGCAGTTCCATTAGATTGGAGCTAAAGATCTTTTTCTTGACTGGTATGTGAAAAAAAGATGAAAGCAAGACAGCAAGCCAAAGAGCTACCTATAAAAAAAAAAAAAATTACTGGCTTGAACTGAAAAATAAATAAATTAAATAAACTAACTGCAAGATATCATTAAAAACTGCCCCAAAGCTCCTATAGGCCAATACAAAAAGGCAGTTTAACTCATTTAGTTTCTGGTCTCATTTAAGCTCTATTTTTTTACTACCTTAAGTATATTATAATTATTTCCAAAATTAATGCTTATTTTATTACGAAGAATGCACAAACAAATGCTTTGCTTATTCCTACTCTAAATCTTTTTACAGTCTCTATTGCCTAGAACAATTACCCATCTTTCATAAAATTGTTATTTTGATTGAGTTCAATATGTTTTTTTTCTCTGAGAAATATTTTTTGGAAAAAATAAACCCATTCTCTGGTTCTAATAGCCACCTTTAGACTTAGAGTAACCACTCAAAATCGAGGCATGTGTCTAAAATAACAAGTTTAAGAACATACTTACCTCAACTTCTTTTTCAGTAAGTGGAGGGGAGCTAGAAATAAATGAAAAAGTTCACATCTTAAGTAGTTTTGCCTCTAAAAACAAAGCTGTTGTAATATTTAACTGAAAACAACAACAAAAGACATCCTCCCCTTAAATATTTTATGGTTTCTTCTGCTGAAACCAGTATTTAATTAATTCAATTGTACTTGCTATGGCTAAACCCCATGAGTTTTTTTAAAAGCAACGGAACAGTATCACCTGATGATTGGCAAAAACATACCAAAGTTTCTGGCAACTGCAAATACTGCTACCTGCACTACCTTGTGATAAACTGCAACTACGAGAGCAAGACAGAAGTTACCCTTTTGGAGTCATGGGTGACAATATGCTGTACTTTGGTTTATTATCTTTAGCCATTTTCCTTCTGTTAAAAGTTGAAACCTGATGATGATGATCACAGATAATAAGCAGAATTCAAATCCTAGCTCACTCTATACTGAACCATCCTCTTTTGGTTGCTATCTCTGTTAGAAGTTAGCTAACAATGAGACTGACCGTGATTCTGACACTGACAAAACATACGTTTGTTTTTATGCATTTTTCACCACGAGAATTATTACTGACTATACAAAAACTAGAAAAACTTATAAAAATGCAGTTTCGTAGAATACTATAAAAGAAACGAGATGGACAACATTATATTGCAAGATCTCACTTAAAGGCAGTCATCCCATGTGTTTGAATTTACAGGTTCTTATTCCCGGTAATTGTTCCAAAACATCAGAGAGCTACTCAGTTCTATGCAAGTGATTAGAGACAAGAAACATCTGAAAGATATGACAGGAGCTGTATATACAAATTCTAGTGGATGCCAGTGATAGTTGTGGTTGACACAAGTATCGTGCACTCTGCAGACATGATACTTTCAGAAAATTCAAATATTATTGGAATATTCGTTGCACCATTAATCCGAAATATAGAAATGAATGTGTCTGGCATCAATGAGCAGCAGATTTTTCTTGGTGGATAAAATAATATTGATACTTAGAGTAGTGACCAGAAGAAGGGAGGCCAGTATGTCCTCCCTGTTGGAAAACCATTTTGTGCCTAAAGTATTAGTATTCATATTACTTATTGCTGTTCTAGGAGGAAACCTACTAGAAGGAGTAGTCCTTCCAGAAGGAATTCAAGCATCTGTATGTGTTCTGTAACACAGCACAGAACAATAAAATTCATGTCTTTCCTTTGCAGGGAACATTCTGAGAAATTTATAGTAAGAATGAAAAGTCATGTGTGTATTTATTTAGTAGATTAAGCCAACTGATTAAAGAATATTACCTGAAAAACAGAAGATCTGTATATTTTCTGATTCTCAAAGCCAGTTGAGCATTCACCTATGTTGTACTTACTTGTGAAATTACTTTTCTTTTCAGCGTTTGATTACAGTGAAGCAATGTTCTCTTAGAAATTCTTCACCTCAGGCATTCATTTATGTAGAATGTTCTATGCAACAGTCCCTTCACAACAAAGGTTAATTGTTTATTTCATCTGCTCAGAGAACACTCACTGACTGCTTCAAATGACTGAAGGCTTCTGGTATTTATAGTATAAAAACAATGGGTGAATTTAGGAATAATTTTGGCCAAATATGTGTGCAATTTTTTTAATGTCTAATAAGCATTTTTTTGTTACGGTTTTATTTCTTTCAAAGAAAAGGCTTATGCAGAAATATGGAAGAAGCTTAGATATATTTTAATGCAATACAAAATAAAATATGCTCATTCCCAAAGTTACCAGTGGTGCAAGGTATGCAAGGCTTGTAGTGATAATGCTTCATTTGAGCTTTCTTACCTATATTTTCGGGCCAGAGCAAAATATTTTCCGAAGTTACAGACTTTTGTATCATTTTAAACTTAAACCACGTCCCCACAAAAGGAAAATATGACTTAAATCAAAGAAAATTCAGAGGAAAAATCAGAGGATTCCCTTGCTATAGTTACATTGCACTGTGCAACAGTAGCTCTAGCTTTTGTAGGGTGCTACCCTACACATCTGTAACATGCAAACATGCTGTTTCTGACTGCATGAGAGGGAAGGAGAAACACCTGGGCAATGTTAAGCAATCTGCTGATAAGCACCTACTTGCACAGAACAAGGTCAGGGAATTCATGAGCATGTCCTTCAAATACGTTTGCAAAATAAACTTCATTTCCCTGAAAAACTGTCATCTGCAGAGAAACTGCAGAATTCTTACATGCCCAAGTTTTACCATTGGAAAGCAGTACCTGGCCTGATTATTTTTCTGGGGAAAGTAATACTAGCATTTTCAACATGAATTTATAGGTATGTGCAGCTGCAATCCTGAAAACCAGGAGTGGACAGACTGGTGGAAAGATCCGTATAAAAATGTACTTGTAGCATGCAATTTAGGGGCCAGACTTTTTATGGAGAACTTATAAACTAATTTTAAAAGTTGGCCAGTTACTGGAAGTTGGTGCACTGCCCAAAATTTTTCAGAAAATCTGTGTTGCACATTTTAAGACATAGCAATTTGATCCCCTATGAAGGGATCTCATATAAGGGAGTTCACTGGGAACCACTGGTGTGCTTTCCCCCGGATGATGTCTTTCTACTTTTAATGAGCCTTTACCTTCCTGGAAGCGATTTGTGCACTCGTAGTTTTCGCAGCAATACATCAGGAATGCTGGGCATGACATCAGAGCTATTCTTTGTCTCTTCCTCTTCAGTGGGGGAAGGGAGAGGTGAAGGTCCTAAAGACATTTTCAGATAGAAAACTTCTATGTTATTTGAAAAGTCATGCACTAATAGTCAGCATCTCAGAGCCAAATAGGACCTTTTAGCCTAACCATGTAAACAAAAGGGAACAAGAAAAGGTCCATCCCTTCTTGCAGACTGTTACTTCCTTTACTGCATACGGTGAAACATCACTCAGCTCCCCTTTACTGCTGAAGTAATGATCCTATGTCTTCCTTTCGAGCAGTGGAAACAAAAGCAATTGGTACAATTGTCATCCTTTATGCAGAAAGACTGAAGTAATATGCACTCTGACAGTCTCTAATGCACTGAAAAATAATTATCGTATTAGTATTTTTCCTAGAGTTCAAACTGAACCCAAATTCATTATGAGAACATCTAACAGCATTTTGCATTTGTGCTTTATGAGTACAGTTACATAATTTCTGGAATAGTTTAGCTTCGATTTTTTTAATAGAGTACCGTTATTTTCTAAGGCTTTAAATGCCACCTGCCAAAATGAAGTGAAGTATAACATACTGTAGTAAAGACTTTGTGCACCATTTATGGTGATGCATCAACAACATGTACTAGTTTGCATTGCATGTTCTTTGAAACAGGACATAAAGGTTATAATTGCGTTCTCTACTTCTGCCACTTTTGTAAGGACCAAGATATGGCTTAAACTTTTCTTTTTTAAATTCATGTTACTTAACATTTTAATTTTCATTTGTTTTTCATTTCATATACAATAATTCCCCAATCTCCTTCTACCTTGCCAGATTTTAATGAAGGACTCTCCTATAATAAAGTCAGGTTCCCCAAACTGAATCTCAGACTTGGGGATATATCTCTGTACAGCTCTCCTGTTTTGGCGTAACAGAAAGACTTACAAAACAAATAGTGTGTAAAAGCTCATTTTGTAGACGTGGAGAGCATGAATAAGAAAGACAGAAGAGAATGGGAGATTCTTTCTAGCTACATTTGAGTTCTGTGCATTTCCTTTATATTTAAAAATTCTAGTACTTACTTAAGAGCAGTCATGTGTGTCCCCATTAAAAGCCAGCCGGACACCACACTGTCTCCAGACCTAATATATCCCACTTATCTGAAGTTCTGTATATGCAAAGTTGTGTTTACTAAGATGATCACAATAACTTGGCATTGAAAGCAAAACATGATGGAGCCAGTATATTTGATTCATAACAGTAATAATGAAGTATCTGGCTATTGCTTATTGTTTAAGCAAAACTACTACTCCAGTTAAAAAGCACAAGGTGGCTTTTATGACAATGTAAGGAAGTAAATCTCCCTAACAAATTAACTAAGGATTTGACCCCTCACTTGTTTTCCCCACTGAGGACAAGGAGTTGACCCTTAATGTTCTGGCTATCATTTAGATAAGTTAGTAGACTATAAAAAGCTCACAAGCCTCATGAGATCTTGGCTGAAAAGCTGGTTAAAATAATGCTTAGTTTCTCATAATGTTTTCCTCAAAAGTTTCAAATCTGCCAAGATTTTGTAACAGGCTGGTAAAATGGCATCTATTTTACACTTTCAAACAGAGCCTGCTAAATAATTTCTGGGAAATGATATATTAGCAGAGTGACAGGAATAATATTACCGTATCTATGAATCCAAAGATAAAATCACTAAATACAGAAAGAGGACAAGAAGTCTCTTTTAATCTTGTTTCATTCCGACT
Source organism: Eurypyga helias (assembly GCF_000690775.1). Lineage (NCBI taxonomy): Eukaryota > Metazoa > Chordata > Aves > Eurypygiformes > Eurypygidae > Eurypyga > Eurypyga helias. Next base: position 37,429 of record NW_010231501.1, on the reverse strand, counting down.
GAAGATGAGTCTGTTTCCAGAGATAACATGCAATGTAATATCTCAGCCATCTCCCTGTGTAACAGAAACTTTAAAGCGTTATGAAACAGTCCCAAAGCAAATCTATGAATTAGCAAAATGAACAGTATTGGGAAAAATGGAAACTGTCTTTGGATCAAGTCTTGCACAACAAGTTTCAGCTCCTTTCCTATTAACGAGCCCTATTTCAACCAATGTGGCCTTAAAAACATTCTGAACAAGTTCTGACTTAACTACTTCCAAACAAATATACAGTTTTGGTTTAACTATTTTCAATTGATCACTCAGCACTCCTGCTATTCCAGTTGTTGAATTGTCCTCAGGCTTGTATATTTGCTCTTTATTTCTAATCTGAATCTTGTTAGAAGCAGCCTAGAGGCATCAAATCTCATTTGCTTGTGTTAGATTGGAAAAAACATCTGGTGCCAGATTTCTGTTTCCTCATTTATGCAGACTTGTACGCCCTTTCCTTATTAAAAATCATTAAAAAAATCATAAGCCCCCCTCGTCCACACACCCCCCATTACTGTAAGGCATATTTTGCCAATCCTTCAATCACATTCATGTCTCTTCTCTGGCCTTACTCTTACTTATCCACATTGATGTACAGCTGTAGACAAGAAGTGAACATGCCATTCCAATATCTGCCATGTATACTTAAATAAAAAAGCAGGAATAAAGCCTTCCATCCCTTATTTATACTTTCAAGCACCAAATTCACCCTTATAGCCACAATATCTGGCAGAGGTCACATTCATTCAATTCATCACTGCTGAAATTTCTTTTCAGAAAGTCACTGAAACTGAGACAGTCCTCCATCAATAAAGTGCAAGCTAGACTCTGTTCCAGGTATGCATCTTTCCATTTGGTTCTAATAATACCTACAGTATCTTGGCTCAGATCATCAAAAAATTCAGGTACTTCAATTAGTGATCTCTCTTGTTTATTATTTACTACCCTCCCGCATGATTGCTTCATTACAACTACTATTGCAATTGAAAAATGACTTGTTTTTTCCTCTATATAGTTGATTATAAAAATCAGTTTATAACAAACAATCCTTCCAGCTCTTGTGATACTGCACCTTTTTCCTGTTCAGCTGCTTCACTAAGTTCAGGAAGTTTAAGTCCGACTAAATTTTGATTTCTCATCAAAATATGCTCCTGTCAAGAAAAACAGTAACATTTCTAAGTAACTTAACTAGAAATCTCAATTTAAATATCCCTGCCATGTGAACACAAAAAATAAAATTCCCTTTAGTTAATAAACATAACGGAGATATTTATGTTAAGTTATAGTCAGATGCTACATTGCATGGATACATGAACATTCACAAACAAACACTCTTAAATATTACATATTTCAAATTTCATATATGCATTATTTAGAAAAATTCCTGGTCAGGCAAAAAGAGATTTACAACATGTGCCCCTTACTCAAGTAGGAAAATTGTGTTTTGGTAGATGAAAGCGAAAAAAGCAATTTTGAATATAGCCATAGTAATAAATACGTATCCCAGAAAGGAGACAAAATTCAGAAGATCATATATATGAGACTTTACCACTTTGGCGTATTCAGGAAGATTTGTTCACACCGAAGCTTGGTATGCTACAGCTGCAAGTAAATACTTCACTGGTACTGTACTCTGCCTCTATTCCTTACAGGTAGGGAAGAATGTATTCTCAAAAACAAAACCTTGTTACCTTATTTCTCTTATCATCTCCTGTAATCTATTTTATACTTTCATATTCTCAAATATGTTTAAAATTCACAAACACTTGCTTTTGTTTATAAGTAGACAATTCCTACTGGAGACAGAATTGCAATTTCACCTAACTGGAAATGTTATGTTATAATAATTTTCTGACTGTTGTGCTTAACAACTTCTAGGACTTTCAAAATTAAAGTGTCCTTTAATTAAGAGTAACTTTAAGAATTTAACTGTAAGAGTTCAGTGTCTCTATAATCAAAACTTGCAGTGTATATAAGAATATGTCTGATATAAACAGAAAAATATTAATAAGCTGCCATTCTCAAGCAATACAATGGGAATGAAATAATCAAAGTGCAGAATTTGAGGTCCTCACCTGCCAGCCCTGTGTTCAGCTTAAATATTAACTACTGAGGTCAGAGAAAATACTCAAATAAATCATTTCAGTTCCAAGGATGTTTTACAAATGACATGATTGCTATGACAGAATTGCTTCTGTTTATAGGTCATGTAAACGATGCAAAGATGAGATATATTGTGTTTTAGACTACCCTTCCGACACACTGAAAGCAATCAGTACTTTCTTAACACCAGTATCCCAATTTTTTTCTGGGGGCCAGAACTTGGATAGGTAAGACCATATGCCCGTGCATATGTGCCTAGTGAAGCGACCACGGTGCAATTGATCCATATTTGAAGGGAACTAAGAAATAGAATAATTCCATGGAATTAGTTACAGGTCACAATTTACTAAAAAAGGAAAAACATGACACAGTTATGTATTGATTTTGATAAAACTGTTTCCCATTATATTACTGCATGGTTCTTGCAATGATATAAATAATGCTAAATTGAAAGTTTGGAAGACACGAAAAAAACTTTAAAACAGGATACAACTGTTAACTAGGACTCACCTCTCTGAGTTTTGTCAATTTCTGCATTCGAACTGGTTGAACTTGGATTTGAAGGTCTTTGAAAGCTTTTAATGGATTGATGGGTTTATTACCAACAAAGCTTTTATCTTCCTCAGATGGTAATTTTAAAGGTGTTTTATCTTTCTGTCCAGGCTCCAAGCTATCCCATGATACTGCCCGTAGTAGAGGAGGGCGCAGTCCACACGGCTTAAATTCTGGTTTACATGAAACTTTATGGTCCCTCATGTCTGGAACAGGAATTTTTAGCTTTGAGTCTATATTTCCTAGTCCTGGTGCTGGTAGATGGGTTCTTAAAGGAACATCATTTTCTTTTACTTTCTTGAGGAATGATTTTCCAGGTTCATTTTCACTAACATTCATGCAAGTGTTAAGAGACATTCTGCCACCATCACCACCTGAAGGGGAGCATTTAGGTAAAGTATCCATATGCTTACGTGGATCAAAGTTTTCTTTTTGTTCTGAAAGCTTCTCTCTGGAGTTTTCAAAACCAGCAGAACGAGGAACCAACCTTCCCTGAGAAATCTTTCTTTGATCATTCTGCCTTCGATCAATTAATCCTTTTGCAGCATTCTGAAAGTAGAGGGACACACATAAAACAGAGAAACAAGTGAAGTTTCTCTTTTCCCCTGCCCACGGACAGATTTTCACTGTAAAAAGCTATCTCCTTTTCAGTGACATTTGCTTTCAAACATGGGCTGTTGATGAGAGAAATAATTTGAAAAGGCAATTGAAAGAACACTGAATTGGGAATCTCTTCTCTGAACTTCTGAGACAACCTCCTCCTGTTCCAGAGTCCATTCATTACAGCAACCCTCATACAGCCGAGTTTCTCATCATCTTAATGTAAGGTTTGTCTGAGTACACATATTTAACACTGTAAAATGTTATAGCACTTATAGCAAATCTTATAGCAGTGTGGTTTTTGAGTTTGGTGTTTTTTTTTTTTTTTTCCTGTTAGCCCCTCACCTCCCAAGGGTAAAAAACCATGGGCTGTATATGAAGTTAAAGCACATATTGTAATTTCTCTCATCTTTGTGTGCAGTACCTTCGATTATAATTTGGCTGCAATCTCTACAGAACTGGCAAAAGAATGCTTGTCTATGCCTTGGCTACTTTGGTACAGAGTCTTTATTTCATCTAAAGGGCACCTGTGTCAGCAATTTAAGACCACCTACATACAAACTAACTGTGGGCTCTGCTAGTCCTCTCCTTTATTGCTACTGCTCAAAAATTCTGCTGCTATACTGTTTTTTGTAAGCATTGCCTAATCCACTCACAGCAAAATCTCTTGAAAGGGCTATCTGACACTACCTATAACAAATTAGGAAGCATTCCTATAAACTATATATTCCTATTCCTATAAACATCCCAACAGTGTTACATCCCAACATGAGGTACAGGAATCTCTGTCACTGAAGCAAAGGGGTCTGGAAGAGGATGTCTGTCTAAAACACCAGCATGGACCAAAGCGGCGATAGTAGATATTTTCACTTTACTAATAAAGGTATTTAGTATATTGGTTTTAAATGAGCTAGAGCAGGGTGCATGATAAGAAGTAAAGGCCAGCTGTAAACTCATCGTCCTCCATTATAATTGCAGGTGCTTCACAATTTCTTAGATCAGTATAATTTTTCGTTTCACTCAGTGAACAATCTTTTAGCCTTTTGAGGCACATAAATAAGTCGTGTGCTAAGACAAACAGGCAGGTTTTGTTCAACACAATGTGAAACACTTACTTCTGCAGTCTGCCTGTCATCCTCTTTCACAGTTCTGTTATTCTAGCAAGCAAAGGAAGAAAAAAGTTGCTTACAAGGTTATCTTTCACATCGATGATGCAAATGTTAGATATAGATGTTAATGGATGAACTTTGAATCTCTCAGTTTTTACACTGCTTGTCACATTTATTTATGAAGTAATTTTAGGGATTAGTTTTTTCCATAGATTAGGATTATATTGGACCTTTTTTCATTTTCTACACTTAACAGGTATCTATGATCTTTCAGTGCATGTTACCTCATGGATTTTTGTCTTCAGAGTAAACATTTATTAGTCCCTCACTCTGCAGAAAAAACATATCAATAATCAAATCTTGGTATATAAAATGGTATTCAAAACATCCCATTTTCCTGAAGGACTAACAGGACAGCATAGTGTAATGGAGTACTGTAACACCCCGGTTTCTGTACAGACTATTCAGCTCTCTCTTACCTGCCCTGGAGGTACTGACTCGACACTAGTGGTTGTACATGCATCAGACCCTAGAAAGACACACAAATAATTAGGGCATATCCGAATGTTTTGCTCAAAATTTTTACTACTACAACATTAGCAAACACATACAGGGACAGTTCCATGTATTATATTAAGGACAAAATTTAAATGTGGAATACTATTTAAAAGGGAAAAGCAATTATGTAAAATATAGTAAGTGAAAGATGATTCAAGTTTCTCAAAACTACATTATTGAAAGAACAAAGAAATAGAACATGTAACCTAGCAGTACTACAGGAATAAAAATATAATACAAATTATATTTATGTAATTATGTAAAAATATATATTCTGGGCATTCATGAGCTTTGTCATATTCAGGAGGAGATGCTACAATCTACAGATTTTGACTTCTCAAGAAATATTAAAAAATACATTTTTTTATACAGTTTTATAAGTTAAAGTTTGAGCCTGCATAGAGCATTTTACCTGATGGAACTGGAAGAGTGAGAGAGTTGCTCCGAGATGCCACTGGTGAAACTTTAGGACTAAGTGTAGGGGAAACTGCTTCATTAAAATAAAGACAAAAACAAACACAAGAGAGGTAATTTTACTTTCAAGGCTTGTAGCTTCTGAGTTTTTAAAATTCAGATAAGATTAAAACATGAATCTCATAGTCATCAGTCATGTGTTTGTCCAGAACCTGACAAGTCATTCAATTGCCAAATTGTACTTGGCAATTAGGAACTTGGAGTAGGTTTTATCTCATATACCTGCCATAAGCTAATAGAGTTCTGTTGATGTAGAGAATCCTTATTCTCCTCAGTTTTCTGATAGAGCAAGCACTGCAGACAAGTAGACACAAGGAATTAAAAAAAAAAATTCAATTTTAAAAAGGATAGTTGTTATTTTTCCTCCTGAAAGTATCAAGCCAATTTTAAGATAAAATTAATGATAAATTAATTTTAATTAATTTAATGATAAAATGGCATTTTGCTCTAGTTTTCAAGCACTTTATATAGGAGAAAAAATATTTCAATTTACATTCTAGAACAAAACATTTCATTCTGCTGTTTTTAAAGGAGGATCTTACCCATTTAGCTTAGTTTATGACTATGTTCAGAAGAAAAGTCTGTGTAATTATGTCCAGGGGGAATATTTTTTAAGCAGTATGAATCTTGCTGTTAAAATTTCACTTTACGTACAATAGGAACTTTAGGAAGAAAATCTTCACAAACAGAAATTTGTGAGCTTTTTTTTAGATTCCGTAGAAATACTTCATGCTTTCCTGTTACAGTGTTTGCAGTGTTGTTCAGGCACTTAAAAACTTTACACCATCTTTCACCATTACATCTGAATATAGAGATTGGTCATTTCTGACCTTCAAATTAACAAAGCGGGTGTATACAGTAGCAGTGTATGCATTACAGCAGATGCTTGTTTGTGCCTTTGCAGATCTCTGAAGTAGAATATAAAATCTTGTTTTCAGAATCTGCACCTACCTGTGGGTGACTCTGGAAGGCTGCTTCTTGACTTTCTGCCTCTGCGCATTAGAAACCTCTCACTCACTTTCTTTGCTTCTTCCAGTAATTCAAGATTCTTCTTTTTGTCTTCCTCTGATATTTTGATATCTGGCAGCTGATCATTTACCAGATCAATCACATGACCACTGTTGTCTGGTAGAAAACATCAGAATTAGAGCTGTATCACCTGTTTCCAGACATGTTGTGGCATTTCAGATTAACAAATGCAATCTACAAATTTAGCGTGGAGCTTGCTTTTAACAAACATTAATGTGTTCTCATTGCTAGTGTTATATTCTCATTTTAGAGCAAGTCCTCAAAAACACAGATAACCCACTAAGATTAAGTCACTATTATCAAAGATGCTCTGATGTGTGAAACTGGCTTTTCTGGCTGTGTCCCCAGTACAGTTTTTCTAACTTATCAGGAAAAGCAGCATTAGATCCATCTCGACTAGCAGTCATAGCATTTCTGTTGTAGACTGTTTCTCCATGGATCTTGTATGTCCAGTTTTTCAAGGCTTAGGTCCCACAAACTCACCTGGCAAAGATTTATGCACACTAGTTATAACATACAGGTGATTCCATCCAATAATCTATAAAATAAAGTGCAGACTTTGGAAGTATAAAGATTTCAGTCTATGCATATACAAGAGCTTTTCCCACAAATGCAGTAGCAACAGTAAAGCAGCATGTAGCTTAAGCCTGGGAGTTATAAGGCTATTTCAAAAGGCAAATCAATCTCTACCACGTGGTGGACCCGCAAATCCCATCAGAATATCCAGTAGTTAAGGAAAGCATTGTTAGAGCTTGCTTCTCCCATGCCCACTTACGTTGGTTGGTACATTAGATGTGTGACACAGGAGAATGCACGGACAACAAACTGAAAGCCATTGCCTTATACTTAGACCTTTAGATTAATGCATTGTTTTCTAAACCATTTCTAGTTAGTTGTAGAAAGAAGCCATTAATCCCTGGCTTCCAAAGTGGTTGAAAACACTAAACTTGGAGCACTAATTTTTACAATCCTTCAGGCTATGATTAAGCGAAGAATGTAGCCTGTTGTAGCCTTTCCTATGTGAGTTGGTTTGGATGTCTTCTATAAGCACCTAGGCTTGTACTGAGAAAGAGTTACCTGAAAACAACAGGCCAAAGATAGGAAACATATGCTGATGAGGTAGTGTGTGCAAGTTTTTCATGGGTTGATAAACTTCACAGACTAGTAAGCTTCTTGGATCTGCAAGAACTGATAAACAGACCAAGGGTTTCCTCAATCTGTACAAGGCCCTTGGCACACACTAGCATCAACAGACTGCAAGTCAGGCATTTATTCTCAGTTATCTATGAGAAGACTCGTCACTGTGTGAGTGAACTAACTATATGAGTGAATAAGTGACTGTGCTGTGTGAACAGTTATCTGGTATTAATAACAACTTGATCACATTAACAACAGCTTAGGGAATGAAATGTGTTCTAAGAAATATCAGTTGTGACTGTCTCTCTCCCCAGCTTGATGTCTCTACTAGGGAAGAGGGAATTTATAACACTGTTTTGCAGTAAGAAAGACTTACTAAAGAACAGCTTGGGTGAGGGGGAGGGAAGCTGTCAGGTAATGAGAAAACTATTCTTAAATCTGACAAGAGCCATTACAGAACAATCAGTCTTCAGAAAATGTAAGTGTGTAAGTAAGCAGCAAAAACTCAATGCTTTTTGGTTTGTGGGTCTGGGGTTATTGGTTTGGGGCTTTTTGGGTTTTTTGGCATTGGCTTTTTTTGGGGGCATAGCAGTGGTGGTTGTGTTTTGTGTTTAATTTCCATAAACTTAGTTCAATTTCAAGGCTGTCAAAAATCATGCCCACAGATTAGATATTCTTAAAGCAATATATTCTTAATGAAATTTCTGCTTTGTTTTACACTAAGATTTGTGGGGGGGGGCAGTAGTCCTAGCTGAAGCCATTTTTGAACCCTAGGGATGCATGATCTGCTATCATCATCAGACCAGTGCTGCTTATAAGAAATATTTGCTGAGACTGCCAGGAATCCCTTTGGTATTGGAAAATTCAGACATGCTCCATGAACCCTCATGCCTATGTTCAATATATTGATCAAGAACAACTCCACATATCTTAATTTCTTAATATAAAGAGGACTTGTTAATCAGTCCTTAATAGAATCTCAATGACTAAAAGCAATCTGAGGTGGTAAAACAGAATTATTATTCTGAATGTTTTGAGTATCACAGAGGTAGCAGGACTGTGATGCTTCCTGGTGCTTCAGTAAAGAAGAAACATACAGATGCATCTGTTTCAAGATGCCTAAGAATTAGGTAATGCTCCTTGGTAAAAAAATTCCAGTTGTTCAAAAGTAACAGAAACAGTATTACTGAACAGTATTTTGCGTACAACAAGAATTTTAAGCAGGTATATATCCAGCCTTCTAAAAATGATAAACTAACACAGTAATCTAACAATTTTACAAAACTAACATAATGCATATTTCCCTGGATCTGTTTGCATGCAATCCACTTATGATCACAAACACAATTCAACATGCTAGCAGTATTCCCTGTGCATGCATTACAGACAGTATGCACAGGAAAAAAGGTGTAGTCAATACACTCAGACTCTGTATTTAGGTCTTCATTGCATGTCACATTTCCTGAGAAAACATTCTAGCTCAAATGAATAATCACTTCTTACCCACAGAAGTCAATGAACTTGTTGGATTCCTAATGGCACGGTTAGAATGTCTCCTGTGAGGACTACGAGGCCTAGAGAGAACAATGAACAAACAAAAATTATCAGAGTATGCCACCCAAAAAAAAAAATCTACTTCTCTATAAAGATTTAACATTAAAAAGAAAGAACGTCGATTAAAAAACTAAACCCAGAAAGATTATATTGCAATTCCTCCCATCTTCAAACAACTGGAAAATGCAGAAAGAAGGAAAATTGGGCCCAAGCATCTGCTTCAGAACTCACTGTACTGCAGTATTTATTCAAGCCAGACATTTATGTTGTCCAACTGTGTAGCTTAGAAACATTATCTATTTGAATTTTCAACTGATACCTATTTTATTTCACAAGATCAGGAATGTGGTCCTATCCCAGTTTCCAGATGCTACAGAAGTTTCTTTTGGATTAATTTCCTAACTCTATATCAGCCTACAAAGTTCTTGTTGGTTCTAAGTAATTTTTTCATCATCAGGCCATATTTTATTTGCTAGCAAAAGGATGGACTTCAGAAGTTACAACTTTTAGTCCAACTTACGCAAAACATTAATTTACGTTTTTGTTTAAGTTAAAATTATGCTATTCTAAAAGATAAAAAAATTTAAAGTATACTGAGTCTAGCTGGCAGCCTTAGTGTCACATAAAACTATCCTTTTAGTATCAATTATATTCCTCTCACGTCCCCCCTTTCTTGCATCCAAAAAAATATAATCAAAATGCAAAGATAATGTGATCAAACTACAAACAGAGACATAGCAATAATATCTTAATACAATATACATATCAACCAATATTTTAGAAACACAGCCTCTGGAATTACTGTACAATTTATGCATAGATTGTTAATATATTATATAGTACCTGTTAACCAGATTTTTATCAATTTCTACATCTGGCATAACAGCATTCTCTGGAAGAACAATAGAAGGTGTACTGCATGTTGTGCCTTCAACAGTAGTATCCTGAATGGTTTGTGAAAAATATAAAAATGTAGTTAAACAGAAATTCAAAACACTGCATACTAATGCTCTATGGGGAAAATAACGCGTATTGCTCAATTTAGCTAAAAGAGAAGATGATTCAACTAAGTGAGAATTAGCTCTTATTTGATAAACCAGGTGTGAATTAGAGGTCTATACTTAAATTGCTAAAAAGAGGTGATGGAGACCTGGAATATCTGTTTTCTTTGCAGATTTTTAATGCATGCAAGCTAAATTCAATAAGCTTGGAACTAATGTGAAAGCTTTAAAATAGTAGATAAACTGATTTTTCACACAGCAAACCATTTCTCTCTGAAGTACATGTACAACACTTCGTGAACAACTGAGCCGAATGCAAGCACGAAAAGCACCTAGGTGTAACAGGGCTAAATTAGGCACACAAACCTCCAAATGGTACTAGTGTTCAATGAAAGTTGAGTAAACACAGTATAAAGTGTACACATGCTATCCAAAAAACCCAGAAAATAATTATAAGGTTATCCTGTTAGTGTTCTATGTGGTTTTCTCTCCCATTAATTGGAAAATCATTTTTTAAAAATATAACAGCAATATTTAATAATATTTAACTGACAAAGGAAACTGGCACTGAATATCAATGTATGCTTGCCTTTTTAAAAAAATGAGAATTCATCCCAAGAACTTAATCCCACACCTTCTACCACAATGATGACAATCAGCTGAAGAGAAAAAATCCATTTGTGTGAAATATCCTAAATGGAGATGCATCAAGTTGGAATAAAGAACTGTGGATTTCTCTTATGCAGTCAAAAAATGATTACTTCTACCCCATGTACTACATTCAGATTCAGAAAACAAAACAACAAACAAAAAACAACCCCTGCACTGTTGAAATGCTACATAAGCAATCTGGTGTTTATAGTCAGTCAAGGAATTGAAAGAAGTGATTCATATAAAATCATGCAGAGGGGGAATGTTTAGGCACCTGTTAGAAGCTGCAATTTTTATTTTAGAGTACAATCATGAAATAAGTTGAACATATAGCAGTATGAGTATTTGTATCTGGAAGGAAAGCTTCACAAAAGAGGCAGAAGACTGCCAACATGTAAAATTTAAAGAATAATTTGTAAATTCTCAAATCCTAATTGCTTCTGCTAAACACTGGTATGTACAAGTATTTCATTTTATTTAGTTATTTGGACTCTAATTATTTCTTGAAACTACATCCCAAAGTTTCGTCAGAAATTTTTACTTCAGTTGACATTGGAGAATAGAATAGAATAGAATAGAATAGAATAGAATAGAATAGAATAGAATAGAATAGAATAGAATAGAATAGAATAGAATAGAATAGAATAGAATAGAATTCCAGTTGGAAGAGACCTACAAGGCTCATCTAATCCAAGTGCCTGACCACTTCAGGGCTGACCAAAAGTTAAAGCATGTTATTAAGGGCATTGTTCAAACATCACTTAAACAGTGACAGGCGTGGGGCATTGACCACCTCTTTAGGAAGCAATGCTGCTGAATTTTCTAAAAGAGCATGTTTGCTATCCATGGCACAAAAACAATTACATTCAACTGTTACAAATACCATTTTGCTTTAACTGAAATAACATCTGCAGTCAGTTGTGCTTACTCCTGTTAAGAACATTTACCTACTAGAGGTTGACACAAGTGTAATGAATTCAGAATAACATTCATTTTAGTAATATTGATTAAATAGGCCAGTAATAAAAAGCTGTTACAAAAGCACTAAGTTAGGCATTTACAGAATGAAGCATGTAACAGCTCACAGTTTAGTAAGTCAACTTTTTAGAACAGAGAAAATAAAATAATTGCAATTATTTGAAACAAAGGCCATCAATGAATAACTGTTTCAGTCATCTACTGTCATATAGAGAAATTAGCATAGTCATAAGGTTTGTTACAATAAACAAGTAGCCAAGACTATAAACTGAAATGGAATTACATACATCCAGAAAGCTAAGTTACATGGCTGCTAATACCTATCAGATACAGCTGAACTCCTTTCAATGGCTCTCCCAATGCTGCATTTTATCCTTGTTGAAATAATGTATTTTCTGATCACTCAAAGAACTCTAGAAGCATTTTGAAAATGGTATAATATTAAAATATGTAGCATAACCCTTCTTCCTCTCAAAGGCAATAAAATATACTTTGTTTTGGACATCTGATTTAGCACTCTTGATTCTATTGTAAATAGCTTTTTTTTTTTTTTACTAAAATACATTCCATGCAGCACCACACCCCTATACTCATAATTCTCAAATGATGTTCCTCAGCAAGCTTACACTGTCAGTCATAGGAGAGCAGGATGGGAAACATGCCAAGAAAATAATGTGAAGATTTAAATTGAAGAAAAATATGCCCGTAATATTTGAAATGTTAGAATGTAAAAGCATGATATATTATGATTCAAGTGCACAACTGATTGTATAACAGTTTGAAATCGACTTTCAGTGGTATTCTGGAAAATTTTACAAACTAACAATATATTTTGTCTAAGAGTCGACAAAAATTCAGGTGACTGCCCTGCTTGTGGGGCAAAGCAGCTGAGTACACATGCACATCGTTTATACTTATCTCATGACTGCCCAAGAGCAAAAGCTTTTGAATGACGTAACATCAGTCTTAAAGTCACTCAAGTCCATTTTAGGACTCTAAAAACAGCTCATTAAAAAAAAAAAAAAAGAAGAAGAAGAAAAAGACTGTAGTCAAGGCAAGTTCAGGTCAGGTAGAATACATTAATCTTGGTAAGCATCTGCAGCAGTTCGACTCATGCCTCCTATTGCCCAAACCTACTGTATGTTTGTGTAAGAGAGGGGCAGGAAGAGCTAGAGCATGAAGCTCTTTGCAGAGCCAGCTGGCTTGAATCAAAAGAAATCATTACACTCTGAAGATTACTCCGGCTGCTATATGCAGACCTTGGAAAAGCAGCTCTAACAGGAAGTTTGAGCTGTCTCACAGTGGTACATCTGCACAAAGATGATACAGAAGTTTTCCATCACCCTCCCATCGCCTGCCTGTAACTGCTCTCTCAGTGTTAGCTTCCAGACAAGTCTGCTGTTAGTTGTTCCCAACAGCTGCCTCATCTTCTAGCCCCAGTGACTGCCTGCTAAGTCTTTGCTTCCTTTTTGTCCCAAGCCCTCCTCCCATAACAATGTAGGGTAAACTAACCCCACCTCTATGCTCATGTGCCATCTAGTCTTGCAGGGAGGCTTGTGCAGGGCTGAGAGTTGTTTGGTCCAAACCAGAAGATCCGAGAGCCTCAGGGATACTCAGGGCAGGTAAAGTCTGCAGACATCCTGGCTGTTAACTCTACCAAGCCCTCACTAAGCATACAGAAAATGTGGTTTTAGAAGTTTATTAATCCAGCCAGATTTGGATGGATTTGAACAGTAATGGGGGGGTGGGGATAGGGGGGGAATCTCTCTGCTAAACGAGCTACCCTGCCAGGACAGTCAGATGACAAAGCTTTACTGTATACCGCATGAATTCTTTAAAGCATGGGGGGAAAAAATCCTCTGCCACCTGGCTGTATTCTTAGAAATTAAAGGTCTGGACTGAATTTTAGATGTCTAAGTGAAGTGGTGAGCTTAGAGTTTAACAAGTAAGGTAATGAAATTCAGTTGTACCTGCATCTAGTTGAAGCAGACAGGAGAGCAAAGTAAATATGGGACATCTCCTTCAGAACAAGCCACATCACATGCTGTGATTTCAAAAACGTACAACAGAAATTTAAATAGGAATAATTATAAAAAAAAGAAATGCAGAAGCTTCAATGATGGAATAATAAGTGTACGAGAAACATTATGAACACCTGAGAGACTTTTCCTCAGGAGTCAGGGCAGACAATAAAAGAATGTTTGGGATACAAAAAGAGAAAGCTGGAAAGAGAAACAGGGATTTTTGATTTAAAAAGAAGGAAAGGTGGTAGCTCACAACTAACACTGAAAGTGTAGGGAGATTTATAAGCCACTATAAATCTTAACATAACTGGTAAGGATCTAATTTTCTTTGCTGCAGTAAGAATGTATAGAAATTACATTTTTAATACTAAAAACCTGAAATCAATTTTTAAGGGCATAAGTGAAAGCATATTATATTATTCTATGTGAAATAAATCTAATTAAATTAAAATATAGAAATGACTAAAAATGACATCTGAATATGAAGTTCTGTGATTTATGGTGGGAGAAATGATTCTGTATAAAGCTTGTAAAATGTTCAGTACCTACTGTAACACAACACCCCACAAACTAAGAGCTGAACTACATACTCGTAATTCAGACAACATTTCAAACGAGGGGCTAAAGTTCTCTGAATTAGGCTAACTGCCCTCACACCTGCGTTGGTGGGAACTTCACACCTACTTCCCTCAGGATCCCAGAGCTAATGAATACTTGGATGAATGTTGTGTAAAGTTAGTCAGAATGGCAAACATAGGCTGCTGTAAGACATACTGAAATGGAAAACCCTATTGTTTTCTCAAAATGAGTTTGAGAACTATAACCCAGGTCTTCCCATCATGCAAAAGATGCTTGCAGTAAGCAAGAAACTAATGTGATGCAAGAGTAATTTTCTTTTTCTCAGAACTGTTTTGTGAATGTGTGTGGTTTGTTCAGGCAGGGAAAAGATGGGGAAGCATCTCCTGAAACAGAATGAGGAAGTTGTTAGACGCCAGACGGCACTTTAGATGAGATGAGATTCCACACTTGGAAAGGTTTGTTCAAAGGCAGAAAACAAGACCACCCATTGTTAGTTCCTTCTGATGCCCTCTCCTTGCTTACAAGTCCTTATCTCACAATGATGAGCTGTTTTACTTATTACATAGTCATGCTGTAGTGGTAACAGGTATGAATAAGAACAAATTCTCACAACATTGGGTAGCTGCAATCCTTAACTTAAGTAGATTCATGAGCAGTGTGTTGGTTAAAATACATCCAGTTACTTTCTGCCTAACGATAACAATTTATCTAAAATGAAGTGTTCTGCACAGTTAACTGATTCATGAACTACTACATTATCATAGTTCTTTTAAGATCTACCTCTAAAAGGCGTGTATAACCTATTAAAAATGTTGGGTTTTTTTTTTTAGATTAGGTGGTTGGAATTAATTTCTCCCATTCAACAAGCACACTTAGGATTAGATTCATTGCTGTCTGCTAGCTTTTCCTATTTTTTTCTCTTTGGGTATGATTTATCCAGCAAATCTTTTGTACTAAAATGCTCTTCACATAGATGAATTAAAAACAAAATAAAAATCTTCTTGACCTCATATATGTTCTCAGCTAACAGTCTGATGAACTTGCATCCATCTGGGGTGTTTATCTTAAATCAGGAAACTAACACTCAGCACAATGTGCAATTCACATGGAATGCCTGACAAATCAGTGTAGGGCTCACCAATGACAATATTTTCCAACAATGTTAGAGTAGCGGATGTTTTCACCTAAAGTGTAGGATACTGTGTCCTCAAACCCAGTGACAAGGATACACTTTTAACTGAGGGTGTGCCAGGTTATAAATCCTCTCTTTCCTTACATCAGTTTACATAAAATAGAATGATCTGGGTAACCTGTGATTTTGTAATCACAGCAAGGTTCTTTACTTCAGCTAAGCTAACAATTAAAAAAAAAGAAACCACTGTATTAGAACATAAAATTGATTATCAGTGGTATAAATTATTCAAAATGGAAAAGTATCATCTAATTGATTCTTTAAACTGATCTGCAAATAAAACATGTAAAAATATGTAGACGCTACAAAATTAAGTAGCAAAATGATGAATACATCTGGGGAGCACCCACATGCTCTCTGTATAGAACCAGTATATGTTCAGCTATTGCTGTGGCAAAAATAGCACTGAGAAAGACTGCAAACCAAAGAGCAGGTTTCCATCTTTCACACACATATGAATTGCATAGCATCTTCTGTGTCTGTAAAGGCAACACTAGGTGTTTCAAGACTACTGTGAAGTACAAGCCTAAGTTCTTTTCTCAAAGGTTAAAGTTTTCTGTAATAAGATCACAAAGGACATTTTTGGACAGCTTTTATTTAAATGGTTCAGACCAGACAGACATACAAGCTCCCAGATCAAGTTGAAGTTGATGCCCCAGCCCTGGCTCTCCTCAAGGCCAGGCTGGACGAGGCTTGGAGCCACCTGGTCTAGTGGAAGGTGTCCCTGCCCATGGCAGGGGGGTTGGAACTGGATGATCTTTAAGGTCCCTTCCAACCCAAACCATTTTATGATTCCACGATAGATCAGTAAGTGCTTGAGCAACTTCAGTTCTCATTCCTTGGTCTATAAAGTATTTGGAGAATTCTAAGAATCTCAACTGAAAGTTCCTTTGTAGCTCCAGCAATTAATCAAAACACACTAATAAATAGCAATAATTAGATTTTCTTTTATAAACTCCTAAATATACATGAACATATTTCAGCCTCAGGTTTCCAAGTGTCAGAAAAGTTCTCTGTAAGTGCTTACTTTGGCTGGAGGACTGTTGTGCTGTGCCTCTTCTGATTGTCCCCTGTCTTCAGGTAAGGTTGGCATGGTGGGCAGTGTGAAGCACGTGGAACTGCTGTGTGGGCTAGCAGGACCATGCACTGCTGAGAATATCTGTTTCAAGTTAGCCTGATGGCATAAGAGCTGAGAGGCCTTGTGATCTGCAGGCTGTGTTAGATGCCAAAAATACAAATCAAATCCGTTTAAAACTCTATGGTCACCGAGATCATTTTACAATAACAAACAGTATTAACGTTTAAAATTAAAGCGCTATCTTGTGTTTTATTAACTAAAGCTTTCAAGGTTAAGAATAACTTGGTAAATGCATTCAGAATGGACAACTTTCTGTTCCTGTTGCTATTTCCATCTCTTCCCTCCATTTTACAGATTTTTCTTTGTTGTTACTAAGACTGTTTTGGCTGTGACCAAACTACCCTCTCTGAAATTCTCTAAGAAACAGCATCCTGGATACCCTTAATATTCCTTTTAGTAAATAACTAAGTCCTAACGCTACAGAGCATGATCTCAGATCAGAAAGAAAGGAGTAAAACTGGAAACCCAGATGGTAGCACTCTTCCTTTGAGCAAGAGCCAGGCCTAGGTGAATTGTGCAAAGACTTGTTGTACATGTGCACAATACTGTGCAAAACACTTCCAAAGCAAAATAGCGGTAGTGACCAACAACAAACAAAAACCCCCACTATTAGCTGAGAAAATTCTTGTTATTAGTATCAACAAGAGCTACTGCCTTCACAAGGATATTATTAGCATTAGAGTCTGTACTTAAGTCTGAGGATGAGAAATGTTAAGTACTAATCCTTATAGCTACAGCGTATCACAGGATCACAGAGTGGATTGGGTTGGAAAGCACCTTAAAGACCGTCTAGTTCCAACCCCCCTGCCATGGGCAGGGACACCTTCCACTAGACCAGGTTGCTCAAAGCCTCATCCAGCCTGGCCTTGAACACTTCCAGGGATGGGGCATCCACAGCTTCTCTGGGCAACCTGTCCCAGTACCTCACTGCCCTCTCCATGATGAACTTTTTCCTGATGTCCAGTCTAACTTTTTCCTGACGTCCATTCTGATGTCTGGTTTAGTTTAAACCTGTTACCCTTTGTTCTGTCGCTACAGGTCTGTGTAAAAAGTCCCCCTCCAGCTTTCTTGTTGGCCCCTTCAGGTAGTGGAAGGTGCTATAAGGTCTCCCTGGAACCTTCTCTTTTCCAGGCTGAACAAGCCCAATTCTCTCATCCTATCCCCACAGGAGAGGTGCTCCAGCCCTCTGAGAGGCCTCCTCTGGACTCACTCCTTCTTGAGGGCTCCAGAGCTGGACACAGTTCTCCAGGTGGGGTCTCACAAGAGCGGAGCAGAGGGGGAGAATCCCCTCCCTCGACCTGCTGGCCACACTTCTCTGGATCCAGCCCAGGATACGGTTGGCTTTCTGGGCTGCCAGCGCATACTGCCAGCTCATGTCCAGCTTTTCATCCACCAGTACCCCCAAGTCCTTCGCCTCAGGGCTGGTCTCAATCCATTCTCTGCCTAGCCTGTACTTGTGTTTGGGATTGCTCTGACCCAGGTGCAGGACCTTGCACTTGGCCTTGTTTAAGCCCATGTGTTGGGCAGTGGCCCACCTCTCCAGCTTGTCAAGGTCCCTCTGGATGGCATCCCTTCCCTCCAGCGTGTTGACTGCACCACACAGCTTGGTGTCATCAGCAAACTCACTGATGGTGCACTCAATCCCACCGTCCATGTCACTGACAAAGACAGTAATGGTCCTAATACCAACCCGTGAAGAACGCTGCTTATCACTAGTCTCCACTCAGACATTGAGCTGTTGGTGATAACTCTGAGTGTGACCATATAGACAGTTCTTTATCCACTGAGAGGTCTGTACGTCAAATCCATGTCTCTCTAGTTTAGAGACACGGATGTTGTGTGGGACAGTGCTGAACACTTTGCACAAGTCCAGGTAGATGACATCGGTTGCCTGTCCCTTGTCCACCAAGGTCGTGACCGCATTGTAGAAGGCCACCATATTAGTCAGGCATGATCTGCCCTTGGTGAAGCCACGTTAGCTGTCAGCAATCACCTCCTCATTCTCCATGTGCCTCAGCATGATTTCCAGGAGGATCTGCTCCATGATCTTGACAGGCACAAAGCTGAGACTGACTGAGCTGTAGTTCCCCAGATCCTCCTTTTTTCCTTTTTTAAAGATAGGGGTTATGTTTTCTCTTTTCCAGTCAGTGGGAACTTCACCAGACTGCCACGACTTCTTGAATATGATGGATAGAGTTTTCATAACCCCACCCGGCAATTCTTTGAGGACCTGCAGATGTATTTCAACAGGTCCCATGGCCTTGTGCACCTTCAGGTTCCTTAGGGCAGTTCTCCATTCTCCCAGTCCCTTCCCTTGCCTTCTGTGACACAGAGGACTTGTGCCCTTGACAGTGAAGACCAAGGCAAAAAAATAATTGAGCACCTTGGCCTCCATGTCCTGGGAATCCAGCTCTCCCATTTCCTTCTGCAGAGGGCCCACATTTTCCCTGATCTTCCTTTTATCCCCTATGTACCTATAAAAGCCTTACTTGTTGCCCTTGATGTCCCTGGCCAGGTTTAATTCTGTCAGGGCTTTAGCTTTCCTAACCGGATCCCTGACTTCTCTGACAACTTCCCTGTACTCCTCCCAGGCTATCTCTCCCTGCTTCCACCCACTGTAGGCTTCCTTTTTTCACTTCATTTTGTCCAGGAGCTGCTTGTTCATCTACGCAGGCCTCCTGGCGTTTTACCTGACTTCCTCTTCATTGGGATGCATCGCTCCTGAGCTTGGAGAAGATCCTTGAACACCTGCCAACTTTCTTGGACCCCTCTTCCCTCCAAAGCTTCTTGTATGTATTACAAGACTTACTGTGACACCTACCGGAGAGTTAAGGAACTG
Organism: Eurypyga helias; assembly: GCF_000690775.1. Taxonomy (NCBI): domain Eukaryota; kingdom Metazoa; phylum Chordata; class Aves; order Eurypygiformes; family Eurypygidae; genus Eurypyga; species Eurypyga helias. The sequence continues at coordinate 17,881 of NW_010231501.1, read as the reverse complement.
TCCTCATAAGTAAATCATTCGACTCCGTGGTGGTGCCTAAAGGTGAGAGACAATTCAGTTATCAGAGACAATCTGGTTCGCAGTTTTTGTCTGGATAGTAAGAGCTAACTGTATTCCTTTTACAGTTAATCCCCAGCTGTGTATTCCCAGGTGAACTATACACTCAAACCGTAATATAACAACTTCAATAGTGTGCCAAGGAGATAAATATACCCAATAAGCATAGCTTCAACCTTCAAAACATGCTATCTTCTCCCTAACCTGAATTACTAATCTTATCTCAGTTATCTCACTCTTCTGGAAATCAAGATAGATGGAACAAAAAGGCTCAGATGAGGAGATGATTTGCAGTTCAATGTACTTAGTAGTGTTGTAAGATTAACCTTCTACAGTTTTCCTTTCTACTTCAGAGAAGGGCAAATAAATGTATTCAGGAGCATGTCAGTTTATTGAGGCTTACAATTAAAATTGCCAAAATACTTGTGCTTATTTAAAGAAAAAAAAAAAGAAGATATAAAACCATTCACAGGAAACACTGAATCAGCCTCAGTAGTACAAGTTCCTCACCTCAGCTTTCACAGAAAAAATTCTGTGTTGTAAAACCTACAGAATGTGTGAAAACTTTGGACTATGGAAGAAGCTAAGACCCATGTTTTTATTAGACTTACTTCAGTTTATATTGCAAACTTAATTTTTTCGTTTACTAGAAGAGGAATAAAAGGCCACATTCCATGTAAGTTAATGCAGGACTAATAGATCGTAAAAATGATCTCTACCAAAGTATTTATTAAATAAATTCTATTAAAAAAATTATTTCCTTGAAGTTCTCTGATAAAGACTGTGGAAAAGGTGCAGCATATATGACACCATTATGAAGACCAAGATAAAGACCTTTTTTAAACAGTGAGCATAATTCTTTTTTCAGATCAGTATATGCTGTAGGAGCAGCATCTTTCAAGTTTTTGTAGACATTTTGAACCTTTTACAGGTGATTTTCTAGCTTTACTGCAGTAAGTGGAAGCTCATGTTTGTATCATAATTTTATCCACCTCTGACTTCAAATAAGAGTAGAGGAAGCTTTCTATGAATAAAAAGAAGATTTAGTAATGTTTATTATGGCAGAATATCTTTAAAGTCCCTAATATGATGGAAGACAGACATTTATGATTACATATATTTTTAAAAAGCCACAGAGATTAGGCAGATAGTAGTAGCATTAATCATCTGTGTGTTTCGACACTTAAGTATTTTTGTATGAAACAACAGTCATCAACTATTAACAACACACTGAGATGAGATAGAAGCGAGGTAACTAAAAAACATGACATGGACTTGCGTTTCATCTCTGTTACAAAATCCTGGTATCCTACGCAATTTCTGAGTTTGCGAGAACTCAAATTCAAACAAAAACAAGAAAGAGAAGATATAAATGTGGCTGTTTATCTAATCCCTCTTACTGTTTGCCTTATGAATTTATAAAGGTTCTGATAGGCTCAACTCAACAGAATGCTGGGTCTGAAAAATCAGGAATATTTCAAGTCATGGCCAAAGTCTATTTGCAGTCATACGTGGAGTTGTATAAGCTATTGCATCAAAGTGGTTTATTCCTGATCTTAGCTGAGTTCCTAGTATATACTAAACTTAACAAAGTAATGCAAGTCATATTGAAACACGAAAGAGCTATTAAGCACATCAAGATTCAGCTCATTTTTCAGATTTAAAAAGCAAAAAGACTTTAAAAGAAAAAATTCAGCAGGCTTGTCTAAGAATAGAAAGGGACAAATCCCGAGCTGTGTTGTCTTAGAGATGCAGCACAGAAAGTACAGCCAAGGGAGAAGGGAGAGTAGAAGGATGAATTTACACCACCTTAACAACCCCCAGATTTGGAGTGGACTGAGTTCAGTCCGCCTCTGACACAATTAGAACCTTGCTCTGACTTCCTTACAGAGCTATCTTGCAAACAGGAAAAAGCTCCACATCTTTGTGGTGCTGATCAGTACGAAAATGTATTCTTCAGACGTTCCATTTTTTCTTAATATCTCTCCAGAAAACCTCAGTGCTGAGGACTGTATTGGAGCAACAAAAGCTTGCATTCAATTATTCATATTCTGAGGCTGCTGAGAACAAATGCAGTCTTTGCACATCTTTACTGCACTGCTGCAATCCTCTGAGGTGCCAAAGTAAGGGCTACTACTTACTGGCATTTCAACAAAATATGTAAGGACATAGTTTGTTTATAAGCTATATGATTTAGAACTCCTGAATGCTTATTTTTTCAATCTAAACGCTTATTTTTTAACCTACGCAGTGTTCTTAAAATCAGCAGTCCAGATGCTTCAAAGACTTCACAATCAGAAACATCTTATCTTGCAGATGCAACCAGATATAACCAATGGAGACACCTTCTTGCTCTATGCTGTGCAAGTTCTGCCCTTTTCTGTATTAATTCCTGCCTTCTGATACTAGTAGGAAAGGCAAAGGTTTAGAAGTGATGGAACCTTAAGATGCTGGTGAATAAAGGTTCTTCCATCACTGCTGAAGTGACCTAATACCTATTTGACTGGGCAATGAAAACAGCCCCAGAAATGTTAGTAAGGGTCAAAACAGAGAGAAAAAGGGGACTTCATGGAAACCCTCTAACAAGAATTAGAACTTTTCTGCATCGCACAAATGTAGGAAGAAAAGAAAGAAATGTCCTTGTAAAATTTATTTCCCTGGATGGTAAGATTTTTCTTCTTCAGTAGGGCATTGGGAAGGAGTACAGCCTTGGAACCTACAGAAATTCACACCTCTATCTACAAAACCAGCTTACGGCCTTACTGAACCCTGAGCCAAAGTGCAGAGAGCATAACTATCCTGGTTCTAAGCCTGGCTCATCTGCCAGCTGAACAGCCTTTGGAATCATGCTGCCATGAGCTTTGCCGGCTTTATCTCCTTTCCACAAGCATAAACGTATTTCAGACAAAGAAGGAAATGATATGTTAACAATACATGCAATACAGTGAGAAACCAACTGAAACAACTGTAATTATTGACCCTGAAGCTACTGAAAGCTTATATAAAAAATACATCTGCACTTTAAAAACAGTCAAGGTGCACATCAGCATCCTAGTCACTAAGACAATTTCAAGATTCTGTTCTTTCGTTAGGCATTGACCAAACTCTGTCTGGCCTACCTCTATCCTACCAAAGGATGTTACAAGACTTTTGTAGTATTTTATCAGAGTAAATGATCCCCCCACCAAAATTCCAGCATTTTTGAAATTGAAGAACTTCAAAATTACCTTTTAAAATTAAACACTTGTAGTGATTAACTCACATGTCACAAGAAGAGTGGATGTGGGCGAAGATCTACAATCACAGTCTTCACAAGCCCTTTGCACCTACAAAATGAGTTAAAAAACCCCAAACAAATTACCTATCCTATTCACCAGATTCTGCTTCTTCCCACAGTAAGATGAGACAATGTAAAGAAAAAAAGTAAGAAAAAGAAAGAAAGAAGAGAGGATGGAGTGCTTTTTAACATTTTGGTCTGTTATTGTAAACTTACTGCTTAAAATAGTTTGGAAAAAAACAATCCCCTGAGCTCAAATTTGTAGTCAGATATAGATCAGTGAATGCAGAGAACTTTCTTTTACCACTGTGTAGGCTTAGAGTACAATCTCCAGGAAATGGTGATCTGGGAGCTCTATTCCATAAAAGGGAAAAGTATTTAGAGGCCCTTGGCTTTCAGTGTGTTCTCTCTGCAACTCATTTTACCATAGTAGAGAAAGCTAAGTATAATCAGTTAACTTACCCTCTCTGAGTCACAGCTGAGTACTGTGTTAGCAGAGGCTTAGATAAAGGTGCTTTACTCCATCTCCACTGATAGCTTGGTAGTTGACCTCAAATGCTCTGTCACATCACAAGATTATATAAAGTAAGCAGAAATAAAGAAAGCATTTTATTAGTATTTCTTGACCTCATACTGCCTGCAGTCAAGTCAAGCAACTCTGTCAACAACGGGAGTTGCATACTCATGAGCACATCTAAACCGCACAGTTCTGAGCTGCTTTTTGTATCTTTGTTGTCCTGCAAAGTGGTTGTAAAATATTATTAGAAAGGTATCTTTTTGCACTCCTTTTGCATAGCTGTGAAAGCATATGCAATTCATGGAGCATTTTGAATAATGCTTTGCAGCTTTGAAGTACTTAAAAACCACTAAACTTATTCAAACCAAGAGTGAGCAAAACAGGGTGTTTTCCTTATGTTTGTACCACTGAATAAGTTTCCAAACACAAAGTACAGTTACAGTATTTAAGATACACCAAAAAAACCAAAACCACAACTAAAGCTGACTCATTTAAATTCTTACTCTATGTGACAAGAGATACTACGTGGAAATCGGAAGACACTTTCTTTATTGTCTACAACACAAAATTGACTGTTTCCGACTGCATCTAATTTTTATAATGAGAGAGTGGTTTCTCATATTAAACTCTTCAGTTTGCAAGATACTAAGAGTATCTTGCAATACTGAACTTCAGTCAGTTTACCAAAACACAGTCATATAGCCCTAGGACTAATATAAGGCAACTCTGTCATAACTGTAATGAAGTGATTTCTACCCACATTAATATCCATACAAGGTAAAATGTGGAAGACAAAGTGGTGTTCCTCTTTATAAGATACAAAACAATACAAAGATACAAAGGAAGAAACTAACAAAAGTGAAGAATACAGCAAATGTTTCCCAGCTTCTAAAACACTTGTGTCTCAGCCTCAGTGGGTAGAGTCTTCCTCAGGACTACAAGCTACCCCTATAGAACTTGCTTTACAGAGCAGCCCGACAGGAAAGAATCTCCTTTGCTGCTTCCTGTTTTTCTCATAGCTCAGGAACACATAAAACTTGATGGCTTTCAATAATCTGCTTGAATGAGAGAAAGGAAAAGTTAGGTCAGGCAGAAAGTGAACTGTTTTTTGATGCATGTCCAGCCTAATCTGATTGGGTGCACCCAGGAGAATATCTCCAGCAATGGCTTGTTATGACATTGCTGAGACTGAAAAACAGTACATTTGGGGGTGAGAGGTGATGCTAGTCCATTACCAACAAGACCACCCCTTTCTACAAGGCATTTGGTTTGGTTATGTATCCAGGATTTTGTATCAAGGCTTGAAGAATTCTGACAACTAACTCCAGACTTTAATGGATGTTTTCTGGGAGTTACATACTTCATTCCAGTAGGAACCATTCTGGTCCCAGCTTTAGGCTTTTCCCTGATACACTAAGAGAAAAATCATTTGGACCCAATTTCACTCACGAACAATTGTTTTAACATAGTTAAATGGAAATTTAAGACTTAATACAATATTGCAACTGTATCTGAAAATAGCTTTTTCTTTTTTTTTTTTTTTTTTTTTCTGAATTTGTTTTAGCAATAGTTACAATTTTTGTTTTGTTTAAGTTTACTTCTTTTGCAGCAAAGCAATTGGAGGAGTGGCTTACAATCCTCTTTTTTGGCAAGAATTCTAGCCTGAATTTTATGCTGCAGACAATCAGCAAACAACTGAAGAATGTGCATATTTTAGAAATAAGGATGAGCAGCATTTCACTAACTTTTTAGACCACTAGATCCAGGTTGAAAGAAAAAAGATAAGTCTTTCATTTAAGGTAAGTGTATTTAAGGCATTCTGATGGTTTCCTGGTTCCACTATTTTAAAAGGGTTAATACTGCATGAAACAAACTTTTATCAATTACTCTGTTTTGGATGTAAAGTCTTTGTTTTCAGTTTTTGGTTTTATTTAGCACTAAAAAAAAAAATAATGAGGTTATAAGTAGCATCACCTCCCTATGAAAACAAATGGTTTTGAGAACTGTATACAAGTTCACAAAAAATTTCAGTTATGGTAGATCTTTTACCTCACAGGAAATTGTCTTCCACAGCCACATAACAAACCTTTCGTACACATGAAGAACAAAGTATGCAAGCATGCCAGATGCCAGACTAGGTCATGAAACAGTCATAACTGCCTAACAGATCTTACCATACAGAAGTTTTTAGATATGCCTCCTGCATTTTAACTTTCAACCAATCACTCAAAAATAATTGCTTTTATCATTTCAGCAATTTTTTTCTCTTGTTTTGTGTAAAAAAAAAAAAAACAAAAAACCAAACCCTCCCAAACAAAAAACCCTCACAATGCAAAAAACACCCCACTACTCTACAATTCATAGATAGCTGTTTCTTGTTAACCTGCAAACAAAAATTTTACCTCATCGTACTTACTGACCTCATTTTTTTCCATCAGTGGACTTCAGCTAGAATGACAAGAACAAGACAACAAGCAGCAGAGCTCAGCCATATGGCCCCTTGAAACCAGCTGGGCTGAACTCTGGAGTACTTTAAAATATATATTTGGTGAAAAAGATAGTACATGTGATATTAAGGAAAAATTAGGCCCCAATTTATTTAGTATTATGAACAAGTTAAAGAATTCTATCGGATCGGAAGACTGTCGGATCTCAAGGCAGAGTTGCCATGTTTCTTAACTTGTAGATTATTTTTTGTAAACTTTAAGGAAATGCAGTTTAAAGGAAGATTGTGAATGTGGAGTGGGAGGGTATTTGGCATGGAGAATAAGGATTTCTAAGCATAAGGAATGGCATATAAGAAAGTGTGAAGATAAGAGTGGGAAAACGGTACATCGGAAGACTGTCGGATCTCAAGGCAGAGTTGCCATGTTTCTTAACTTGTAGATTATTTTTTGTAAACTTTAAGGAAATGCAGTTTAAAGGAAGATTGTGAATGTGGAGTGGGAGGGTATTTGGCATGGAGAATAAGGATTTCTAAGCATAAGGAATGGCATATAAGAAAGTGTGAAGATAAGAGTGGGAAAACGGTACATTAAGTGTCATTCAGGAGACTAGTTCAAAAGGAAACTAGAGCTAGGAAGTATCTGGAAAAAAATCTATTGTCTTACAACATAAAGGCAGTGACCTTAAAACCAGAGAAAATCAAAACCCACTGAGAACTATATGTGAGTAAAAAATGTTGCTCTCTTCCTCCTCCTAAACAACTTTCATGAGAAACATGCAAATTTGTTTAGGAGGAAGCATCAGTCTTGGTTCCGTGGCCCTGAAAGACCGATGTGATGCAAGACGTGTGCACTGGTAAATCACCCAACAGAAACTGCTGCTAGTAATATTCAGCATACTAGGAGATAATACTGCCACCAGACAGGCTTTTGCCTGAATGAGCATCACGTACTCAGTTACACAGTCATTTGGGTTTCTTTTTCTTCTACTCCTTCTCACAGATTTGGAGAAACCTAGATATGTTTCTACTGTCTGGACTGCATCTTTTATACATCACATTCTAATTACACATTTATTTTTGTCTATGATGTAGGCAGAATTGGGAACTTGAGACGGCATCTTTTCCAATTGCCACTTGACTATATTCTTAGTAAATGTGAAGAGAACAAATTTGCTTGTGGGGAGGGGAGACAGATAAGATCAGGAGGAAACAAAATCTGTGTCCTTTGGTGCAGATTCGTTCTTGTTTAAGAGAAACCTCAAGGTTGTTACAGGAAGTAATACTTTCAAATGAAATTTTAATGTATAAACATTCTATAAACTACTCTGTTTTCCAGGACAGCTGGCTATCAACTTCATATAATTTGGAAAAAACAACTATCAGAGGCCTAACTTAGAAACATAAATATGTCGAAGGCAATTAGGGCAGAACACTATTGCTTAGTGACCCAACAGTCTTGTTGCTAGTCAAGCAAAATTTTTTCCAAAGAAAGAAATTAAACAAATTTCTTTCTTTCCCAATTACACCAGGTAATCACAAACAGCACACTTTGTTGAACAAACCAACAGTTAATAGCTTTCTTTGGGATCCTAAAATGCAACTGCAGTCTTTCAAGCAGGGACATTATATTGAGCTTTCCATCTGGCATAGATAAATGGCAAAACAGCAAAATAAGTTATATTCTCATTTTATGCTTCCTGGACAAAATCAGATTCACAGTTGCTTACTTCAGTGACACGTACACATTTTTGTTTGCATTGTAAAAATCAACTGGAATGTGTCTCACTTCCTTGTTTATGAGAAAAGAATTGTGAATCCAACTCCACTGTTGTGGGTTTTTTTTTAATATTGTTGTACACCAGAAAAGGAATAACTATAATATCAACTTATTCAAACAAGCAGCTGTTGTGTGGACTTTGACTGTTGACTGCTTGTTTGACAACAATTAACTTATTTATTATTGTATAATGGCCAGGCTGGAGGATCAATTCCCAGAATCAAGGAATTCTTCAGGTTGGAAGGTCATTTGGACCAGTCTCCTCCTTGAAGCAGGGTCAGCACTGAAGAAACTAGACTGAGTTGTTTTGGACTTTGTCCAGTTGGAACTTGGAATTTCCATGGGTAGAAATTGCAGAATTTCTGGTAGATATAGTCTTTAATTACCACCTCAGTAATTCCCTCCCCATTCCCCACTCCCTATCCTGACCTCTTACATCTGGTCAGAACATCCCTTCTTTAGGATCATTGCCTCCATTCTCCTGCCATGCACCTCTGTAAAGTGCTTGAGTCCATCACTTTAGTAACATCCTCCAGGCTAAGCAATACCAGTTTGTTCCCTCAGCATCCTCCCACAGGATGTGTGCCTCCTGCCTACCATAGTGGCTCTCCCTGGATTTGCTCAAGGTTATCAATATCCTGGGGGCCAAAGCAGATGTGGTAAACCACATCTGATGAGAATTTATTCCTACTCATCCTCCACATCTACTAAATGGATAGACCCTCAAGAAACTTCCCGTGTAATGCCAGGTGACATGTAATGCCAGTATCATGAACTAACTGCATTATTTGAATTTAAGTATTCAGCTGCTTTTTCCATTGATCTGGTAGTTCACTCACCTAGACTGTAATGTCCCAACTTGGATACAAGGATGCTGTATATCAGATCACAAGAATTGTTGCTTTTTCTAGGAACAGTCTGATTTTATCACTAGATTAGGCCTAGCTGCCTGTGAAGAAGCAAAAAACAGCTATTACATATGTTAGCGGGAGGGAAGAGGTATGACCTAGAACTGTGAATAAGCAACAACATTTAGTAAAGCCATCTTTTAGGCTCTTTTGCTAGAAATAGAAACAACTTGAAAGCCAGCAGCCACACTAATTTCTCTAATCAATATCTAGCTTCAGAAACATGTCATAATAATATAAAAAAAAGATTAGTCATATAAAGGATGATCGTTTGTTTCAATATTATGGAAAACCGCGGGACACACACACACACACACCCCCCAGGTTCTCCTTGTCTCATTCAGGTGTGATGTCAATGCAGAACTGGGCTAAAAGCCCTGTACTTGCTCAAAAGATCTATTAAAGCAATACAAGATTTTGCAGACATACTTTGAGGTCTTTTGCCTGTATAGCGGAACCATCTACTGTCTTCTGTGGGCTGTGTTATTCCTTGCTACTGAAAGTATGGCTGTGAGACCATATTAAAAATATGCTGAAGAGTACCTGTCAGATGTAGTCACACAGTATTGTTTTTACAGGATGAAGTCATTACAGTAAGCATTCCCTATCTGATTTGGTTTTAGTTTAATTTTTAAAGGTGTGACAGGAAGAGGCAGCCTATTTGCTGGGCAGTTCAACTTACGTACTATATAAAGTCAGATTTTCAGTAGGTTGGAGGAAGGGGTTTTTTTTTTGTACTGGGATTTAAAACCAAACACCCACAATATCTAGAGACAGAAAGACCACCCTGTTACTGCTGAATTTAGCAAAGCAATTCAACGTGCATTTTACTGGCCAAGTTAGCAATGGGCTGAGTCTGATGAGGTATGAGCTGAAACAGCAACAAATTCCTCAGAATTGTGTTTCCTCTTCAGCTAAATGTGCTGAGAGAGTTATGAATTTCAAGGTGAAACCAACAGAGTATTTCATGCAATAATTTGAGGGCTGCATAGGTATTCTGTAAGACAGGATGATGTAGTAATTAAGGCTGAGGTAAAATGAATACTCCAAACTCCACACATCATGCGGAAATAGTGTGTTAACACAGAAACGGTTCCATCAGACATGCTCATGACATGGCTGTTCTTATATCTTATACAATAAAATATTCATTTGCATTCTTTAGAACAGTATTTCATAATGCAGCCACAGCATTGATTTAAACCTCAGTCATAAATAACATTTGGTGAGCTTTGTGAGATGAGCCCTTTTGCAAGCAGCCCACATTATGGCTTTCCATACTTTGTTCAGGTTTCCGCTATGAACCAGTACATGTTCCAAACTCCCAATGCAAGCAAGTCCTTGAAATAAAAAGATTGAGGGCAGCTGAGTTCAGACAAAAACTTTCGATATCATCATTACAACTACCTAACTACACAAGTACTTTACCTGATTACTTGAAAGTAAGGTTTTGCCTACTGTTCCTAGTTTGAAAAGAACAGTATCCAAGGAGGGAGGCTTAATCTCAGGCAGCACTTGCAAGCCTCTCTCAAGTAACCTCTGGCAGTATCTCCAGTTTGATGAGTTAAGTGGCATGATTCTCAACTTCTCTCAGAAGCCAAACTTGGCTACTTGGCCGGAACCGTATGTGGCCTGACCAAGGAACAGAGAGTCTGTCAGGACACTTCCCAGTGGCTGCAGTCTAGCACCCACAGCCAAAATTACAGGAGAAATAATCTGCTCTTCTTTTATCCTTATTTGATATGCAGATGCATCAGGAAAAATAAACCTGAGGTCTTGATTTTAATGTGTGGAAAAGGGAGAAAGCATACCGCTTATCATTTCAGAAAGAAGAGATTTGCTGACTTGCAGAAAGGATGGTCAGAAAATGAAAGCAAACCGTTCATGAGAAAAGAAAAGCAAGTTCCCATTTCCTGTGCTCTCAAAGCTCTGCCCTTAGGCTTCATCAGAATCCAAAATGAGGGAAGAGAGATTATTGCTAGTGCAAGGGGGAAAAAAAAAAAAAAAGCTATTCTAGAGCTGCTTTTCACTATATATCTATCCTACTAAGTCCAGAATCCAGGACTGGGAAAACATGGCAGTGCAAAAAAGTGACAATTCAACATTTTATTTTACAGGTGTCCTTAAAAGCACAGAGCTTTCTTAGACCATCCGCTCCAGTAGCAGCTCAATCATTCTATACAGCTTGACCTTCAAGATACTAACACTGAGGACTCAAAGAAGAATTTTAGCATCTACTGCTGGTTTCCTCACCTCGAGGAAACCCAGATCCATACTGAACATGGACTGCACTGAAGTCAGCATTTTCAAATGTGCAACATCAAAGCTAAGCTCCCAAAACCAGATTTAAGCAAATGAAGTATATAATTCCTCTTACATTTAAACCCTTCTCAGCAGGATTTACAGGTATTCATATGAAAGAAAATGAGGCACATTTTGGCTACTGGCTAAAGTTCTAGATTCAGGAGCTTTACAGTTTGCACTCTAATTTGGAAACTCTCCTCATTGGCTTGCATCTGCTAGAAGGCATGGTAAGAAAAACAACATATTTTCATTTTCTTTACAAAGCTACCAAATACAAACTCTAAGTCTTTAAGAACAGATGGTTTGCTAACCTTATTTTTGCAGTTTTCAATGATTGTTCTCCAAAACCCAGAGCTAGGAAAGTTAATAATAAAGATCAAAGCTATCAGAACAAGAAAGGAATTTTTATGTACCGAAAAGCCACATTTTTCTGGGTAATTAGACAGTTCAGAACAAAGCTTTGAGGCAAGCAACAGCTCTGCTCTTCTGGAATAGCACAAGCCAAATGTAGCAAAATGTTCCTCATGCCCAATTTGTCAAAATCTTTCCCTGATAAAATTATTTAGCCAACACCATTCCATCACTGATTATACCAGGAGTTGATCCAAGAACAATGTACCAGCTTTATGCACAATCTCATCTCATCAACATCTAAAAAAACCCACACTCATTTATTATCGTTCTGTCACTGTTGCACCCAGGGACCCCCCAGCAAAGAGAATTATTTCAGCAGGGTAAAGAGAATTACAGACTTTGGGGTTTACATTTTATATACTAGGTTTTAAAATTTTGGCCTAAAAACCTAAAATGAAAGTGGGGGAAGTGAGGGGAGGGTAAAAGGAGCAGAGTTACTTATGGAAGAGTCTTTAAAAGAGAAACAGGACATACCATGTGTCAAGATTTGCAATACAAATATAAAATACCACTCCAGTTGTTCTCTCTGTCTCTTCCAGACTGCACCATGTATACAGAAGATAGATGATCAGAAGATGCTCAGAGGGCTGGAACACCTCTCCTATGACGAAAGGCTGCGAGAATTGGGCTTGTTCAGCCTGGAGAAGAGGAGGCTCCGAGGAGACCTCATTGCAGCTTTCCAGTATCTGAAGGGGGCCTACAAGGGTACAGGGAGAGGACTTTTTACAAGAGCCTGTAGTGATAGGACAAGGGGTAATGGGTATAAATTGAAATCAGGGAGGTTTAGATTAGATATCAGGAAGAAATTCTTCACAGAGAGGGTGGTGCGGCACTGGGACAGGTTGCCCAGAGCAGCTGTGGATGCCCCATCCCTGGATGTCTTCAAGGCCAGGCTGGATGAAGCTTGGAGCAACCTGGTCTAGTGCAAAGTGTCCCTGCCCATGGCAGGGGGGTTGGAACTAGATGGTCTTTAAGGTCCCTTCCAACCCTAACCATTCTATGATTCTATGATTCTATGATTCTACAAGCGAATAAGGCTCATTCTTGCCTTTCAGTCACCTCAGTTTGCAACCAGCAGTTTAGCTGAAGCTGCTAATGACTGAGGTTGTCTGACATGTCCTGTTCCATTGGAGCTGCTAAAAGTTTGGGAACTTCTGGCAAGGTAACAATGTGGGGAAGGAGCAGCATTCACATCTTGATAGGGAGCTAAATCTACCAGAACTTATCTTTCTTAGCCTTGTTTCATAGTGCTTTATCAACTATGCTAGAATTCAATATTGCTATTTTCATTACTATCTTAAGAAATTGTGACGTGTATTTAATTATGCTTATTTTATAACTTTTTATATATATCAGAAAAAAATGTATTCTGCATTTGCCTACTTATAAGCAAGTCGTATACAATAAGTTTATAGGCTGTATACATTGAGATTTATTGTCTTACCATTTTTTATTTTTTCTTTATACTGAATAAACTAAACAAAGTTGTATTAAAGTAATGGAATGTGGCTACTTTATTTTAAATTTAAAACAGTTGTAGAAAGTGATGGAATGAAGAATATTGAATGGTTCTAATATATTATGAAATAAAAAATACAAAAAAAAGGTAAAATATTTAGGAAGTGTGTCTTAAAAGAAGATATAGCAAGTAACTGTAATTTTACCAATACCATAGAACACAGATAAGACGAATCTAAAATAGAAGAAATGCTGAAATACCAATGCTTCAAAAGTTTCATTATTAGTCAAAGTTTTGGGGGTTTAGAATGCCCTAGAAGAACACTCTGGCAAATGCCAAGAGGAAAAGCGGCACATTATCTTCCCGAGGCAGTGAAAGGCAAACAAAAAACCTTAAAGAGACTGAGATAAAAGCAAACGGTAAAAGCACTGAATGATGTGCATTCTTTCCAGACACCTCCTTCAGTATTTTGATGTTGACCCTGGAGTGCTTTGCTATTCTGCCAAAACAAAACAACTCTCTTGTTTGAGGACTGACTGCTTTATGATTTTATTAGCACCTCAGGCTTTCATCCCAGTTCCTAAGATAGTAACTGTCCTACATAAGAAATTCATGTAATATTTTATTACTAAATAGATGCAGATATAAGAATGATAAAATAACACAGAGCTGTACATCATTCTCATCTTCGCTATCTCATTAAATTTATTTAATGAAATACCAAACTCAGCAAGTATTTTAATACAGGCAATATGCATTTTCAAAGAGAGGTTTTGACAACATTCTCTACCAAACATCTTTGCTGTCACAGGACAAGAGGGGATTGACAAGAGGGAATGGAATTGACAAGAGAGCAAAGACATTGCTCTCACAGGACAAGAGGGAAAGACCTCTTGTAATTTAAGGGAAGAAATAAAGGGTAGGAGGTACAGGTCTGCGTTTCTGTTGCAGAGCTTACACTCCCCTAGGGACTGTGGTGTTCAGCACAGCCATGAAGATTCTGAAAAAGAGGGTGTGTATAGCTGATTAAAGATCAGATGGGATATTTAGGTCTAAAGCCAGCCAAGCCAGTCTGTGGGATACTGAGCACCTGAATGATAAAATGGGAGATGAAATACACTGCTGAAAAATACAAGTCAATGCACATGGTGAAAAATAACCTTCAAATATACTCAGATGAACCAGAGTCCATCATCAGGTTTTACCAGTCAGGGAAAAGTTCTGAGTCATTTTGGATATTTCTCTGAAAATACCATGCAGCAGCAGCCAAAAATGGCAAAAATATTTAGAATTAGTAGGAAAGAATTGAGAACAACATAGATTATGAGCTTATTATGCCCAAATCTTCAAAACAGTTTTAGTCACATTTCAAAAAAATACAACATAAATACAAAGGGTACATAGAAGAAAGAATGGTCAGAAACTGCAAATTGTTTCCACACAAAAAAGACTAGAGCACTTCAGTTTGAAAAAGGGACACTTTTGGATAGCAACGGGTTAGAAATTTTAAAAAATCATGAAGACTGGAGAGGGTGGCCTGTTAATCTTCTGCTCACAATTCCTCACAGTACACAAGGATGAGGATGCCAAAAAGCAGTTATTACAAAACAGTTTAAGGATGAAAGAAGTTCCTTCACAGCGTATATATTTAAATAGTAGAATTTGGTATCACAGGAAGTTGTAAAAGAATTGGAGCCTATAAGTGAGTTCAAAAAGGCATTCAGAGGAGAGGTACATTGGTGGTTATACAGCCTCGGGATCTGGAAAGCCCTACACTGCAGAAGGTTAAAAACAGTGAGGGTTAATGAATGTTCCTGCTTTTGGCATAATATAAACATGGTTGTCATGTGGGATTAGGTGAATGGTTCGCAAGACCTGGATATGCAGTTCTAAAGTTCACTGGTGGAAGCAGGTTCAGTTTCTAAAAGAAACTGATTCTGAGAAAGTGAACAAAGGAAAATTGCCTTTATGCCCATTATGAGTAATTATCAATGCTGAAGGAAGGGGTGGATAGAACAACAGAGAGAAGAAAGTAATGGGAGAAAAAGACTGTTTTTCTCACATTTTTCTAGGCAATACAAGACAGTACATGTAAGACCACAGCCAGGACTAAGATTCTGCTGCCGTAGGATGGTACTGTGCTGGATTCCTAGGTAGCCTTCTTGAAGAAGTAAACATACCTCAGTCTGAAGTATGTCTGGCATCTCCCTGCTTTGTCACATTTTAGATTATTGCATATGAACAAATTTCAGACATTTTTAAAAGGTTATTGGAGTGGCAGGCCACAAAGTATTTCCAGTTCTTTAAGATTCATCATACAAGAAGTACTGGATTTCACAGAAGAAAAGACAGTGAGCCAGCATGTTTCAAACTTTGGAGTCTTACACATATACATTTGCTTACACACTGAAGTGACACACACACAGGTACAGGCTGGGCGGAGAATGGATAGAGAGCAGCCCTGGGGAGAAGGACTTCTGGGTACTGGTGGAGAAAAGGGGGGACAGGACCCGGCAGTGTGTGCTGGGGGCCCAGAAAGCCAACCGTATCCTGGGCTGTATCCAGAGCAGTGTGGCCAGCAGGTCGAGGGAGGGGATTCTCCCCCTGTACTCTGCTCTTGTGAGACCCCACCTGGAGAACTGTGTCCAGCTCTGGGGACCTCAACGTAAGAAGTACATGGACCAGTTGGAGCAAGTCCAAATGAGGCCATGAAGATGCTCAGAGGGCTGGAGCCCCTCTGCTATGAGGACAGGCTGAGAGAGTTGGGCTTGTTCAGCCTGGAGAAGAGAAGGCTCCGGGGAGACCTTATAGCACCTTCCAGTGCCTGAAGGGGCTACAAGGAAACTGAGAGTGGACTTTTTACAAGGGCCTGTAGTGACAGGACAAGGGGGAATGGGGTTAAATGGAAAGTGGGTAGATTTGGATTGGATATCAGGAAAAAGTTCATCACGGAGAGGGTGATGAGGCACTGGGACAGGTTGCCCAGAGAAGCTGCAGATGCCCCATCCCTGGAAGTGTCCAAGGCCAGGCTGGATGAGGCTTGGAGCAACCTGGTCTAGTGGAAGGGGTCCCCGCCCCTGGCAGGGGGGGTGGAACTAGATGGTCTTTATGGTCCCTTCCAACCCATTGGATAATTCTATGATTCTATGATAAATGTCATTCCTAACTTTATAGCTGTATGAAGAAAATTCCATTTGACTGCAATACTATTTAACAGAAGACAGGTGAAAACCAGTATAGATTCTTTTTCCCTTCCTTCTTTCCCCCGATGATCCAAAAACTGACACTGACCTGAAGATTTACACACTCCTTGATGATAAAGGATTATTGCTGTTCTCCATCTTAGCCTACCAGTTTCTTCCTTTGCCATCCCCTTACCTATCACATATGTTCAGCTGCACAGTGCTGCCTACTCTCCTCCTCCCAATGCCTCACATGTGGCTGAGTCATAAAAAACATGAAAATAATCTCTTCTCAAATCAGCGATACAAACTGGGGGAATGTTTTAAGACACTTTTGCAACTCACATTTTTTTCTCCCACAGAATCTATACCAATAGAGTGCAAAGGAATAAATCTAACTTGCTAAAATAGAGGCTGGAAGTATCTCTTCACTTTCTCTACTTAGTATTTCTTTCCAGTTCAGCCAGTATAAAATCAGGTGTCAGTAGTCAAGAAAATGTAAAAAAAAAAAAAGAAAAAGGATTGGTCTCAGATACGATGGCCTTCCCCCCTGGCATATTGATGTTACGAAAAAAAATTAGAAATGCTATCTATATCAGCCACATGATGTAAATTTACAACTCTCAAAGTGACTTCACACTGTAGTATTTCCCTTGTACACCTAGTAATCTGAATCTGTAAGAGAAATTCCACAATGTGATTGCTTTAACAATGAAGAGATAATATACATCATTATATCTTTTACTGCATTATTGCTAGATTCTACATCACAGGCTAACTGTACATAGATAACTACCAGTCCCTGCACAAGACAAAAGCAGACAAACCATATTTAATTCTTGTCTACCAAACTTTGTAAGCAACCTACTTTCTTTTCCAGTAATGAAAAGCACAATTAAAGCTTCCATTCATAACAAAAAGGCTTTGAAGAGACAGACTGTGCATTTTGTTTGTCTCTAAACTTCCAAATTTTCCCTGTGCTGGACTGCTGCAACACTAAGTTAAATATTATGTCTTTAATCTTAGGGAGTCTCATCTTGCCCTCCTGTTGTAACGCCTGCAGGACAGGACTAAGCAATGAAAGCTTACTAACATCAAACTTTGGGAGCACGGAAAAGCAAAGGAACATGATACCATGCAGGGAATGACTCTTGTTTTTAAAGAGCTATTATGCTTCATTCATGGCCTCTGAATACCTATTCCATGATTACCTTCACCCAGAAGACAGTTACTTGGAAAGCAGCAAGCATCTGTATTTTGGGGTGGGTGAAGGGGAGCACCTCTTAATATAAGCACAATAAGTGTACACTAAGAAACTTAAGGTAATTAGTAATTTCTAAACTAAACAACCCACAATTTGTACCTACTGACATCACAAGAGCTTTGCTTGACTTCTCAGGATATGGCCAGTATGAAAATTTTAGAAAAAAAAAGTCATCTCTCAATAACACACTAGTAGGGAACTGCAATATTGTCTCCTTTTCAACCTAGTAATTTTAAATGAAACATCATGTTTTAATCATAGAATTGTAGAATCATA
>NW_010231500.1:0-266 GCF_000690775.1 Eurypyga helias | reverse complement strand
GATGGTGATTATGTTTCCTGTTTTGCCATTAGTGGGAACTTCACCAGACCATCACGACTTCTGTAGTATGATGGATAGAGGTTTCGCAACCTCGTTCTCTAGTTCTTTCCGGATCTGTAGATGTATTTTATCAGATCCCACGTACTTGAGGTTCCTTAGGTGTTCTCGAACCTGATCCTCAATAAGCATGGGTGGCCCTCCATTTTCCTAGTCCTTGCCCTTGCCTTCTGCCCTTGATATCCCTTGGCCAGGTTTAATTCTGTCAG
>NW_010231499.1:0-28609 GCF_000690775.1 Eurypyga helias | reverse complement strand
AGCCGGAGTTAAACCACGACAAACTCCAAATCTTCTTCCTAGTCCTGCACTGAAACCTTTCTAGCACTCCAGATATTATTCAGATGCTCAGGTTGAGGTTTATGGCTTTATTTCTTTTGGACAATATAGTAACCCCTTATTATTATTTATTTAAATTATATTTTTATTTTCCCCCGTGAAGCAACTATCACAATGACAGATACTTTTTAGGGCCAAAGACTAACTCTGTGATTGAAGCCATCAGAAGTCTTTTTCCTTTCATAATTTCAGTGTGGGTTTCCAATCATAGGAGACCTCTTGGGATTTACCTTTATCTTATTATGAGATACCCATGTAGTGATGTACATCAGCGTGACTGTCTATCACTTGAAAGTTCATCTTTTGAATCTCCTTGTCAGCTAGAGTTTGTGATGACATACCCAGGATCCCTGGTTCCCATGCATCACTGATTTCATGTACCTGCCTTCCAGGCTTCCTTGCTCTGGGCATGTAAACTAGTTCTCTAGTCCTGTTGGTGAGCCCAGCTTTAAACAAATCTTCCTCTAAAGGACGGAAATATACTTGAAGTTTATAAGAAAAAAACTAAGACAGTGCATTTTTCGTAAGGAAGGATATTTGCCTTTTCAAGGTTACAGCTTGTTACTGTCAGGAGATTACATAAGAGACACTGCGTTATGGAGCACTGTTTCTTCTTGTGGCTACCAGGCAGAAGATACAGAAGAACCAACTTATCACAGGAAGCACTCAGATAATTTGTTTCTGAGGATTACAAAAAGCTACATTTAGATCTAGCATGACTCACATTGCATATGTTTACCAACATTATAGCTGTTCCGTGTGTTGACATGAAATGGATTAAAAAAGGTAAAAAAAGAAGAAAGGAAAAAATCAGATGACTCAGCTTTCCTGGAAATTAGTTAAAGAGTAGAAACAAAAGATCAGAAGCAGTTCTGGTGTGAGAGAAGATACAGGTACTGCAACAGAAGAGTGTCACAGCTGTGTGTGACATGGCATATGGGCAAGGCGTGGGTGGACAGATGGTTCAGGAGAAGGGAGACAGGAAAAAGGGCAGAAACTCAAACTCTGGCAGCTCAGCAGAAGAACTGCCATCAATCAGAAAGAATTCAGAAGCGGGTTGGTGTCACAGCGTACCAGAGCATGGACAAGTTGAGAAAAGGCCTCAGTTTATCTGACAAGAATAGGCTATGCTGCACTGGTCTTCTCTGCTCAGGCTAATACGGTTCAGCCAGTGCTAAGCACTAAAAAAATTAAATGCTTGAATCCAGGAGCAACACTGCCTCCCACAGCTCTGAATGCAGAGCAGGGAGGTCACTATGGTTTGGCATCCAGCCTTTGAAGGTCACTTGCTAGGTACAAAGGATGAAGCCAGCAGAGCCTGAAGCCAGCTGCAGGTTCCTGGGTGAGGCGAGAGCACCATGGTATCTCTGAGCCCGTGTGTCAGTCCTTCCCTTGTGGTCCTCCAACAAACACGTAGCTTTAGATTATGGGTGCGAAAACCTGAATGTTTATAGTTATCTAACAGATGCTCTGGTTCAGCATGTTATATTGTCTATTTTCTCAGTAATTTTGATATTTTTCTATAACCCTCCATCTACAAAAGTTCATGAATGACATTTTAATTTCTATTCAGTAATAAAGACTGCACAGCCTTTTTGTGTGGTGTGAACATGAAAATGCTTGAGCAGAAAAAAATGCAAGAAATTTTTTTTTTTTAAAAATGCCCCAGCATTTTAAGTCGGTGCTAAGACTTTTTTTTTTTTTTTTGACTTAGGTTTGGTGCTGTTATTAAACTGTACTTTCAATTCTTCATGATGCCAAACTGGAAAGGATAATCAGCCCTGCCTTCTGACAGAAGGGAACACAATTATATGATCTTTAAAAGTAACTTCTAACTATTTTCACTTTCTTAAATTTGGGCATTTTACTAATATTTGAAGACTAAGGGGGTAAAAATGGGTTTTGAATCTCAGTTGTAAAAACATTTAGATATTATTATTAACGTTTCTATTACTACAGTCACTGGTATCTCTATTATAATTTTTAGTATTCAAATGGCAATAGTCATAAATCCATAAAATTTAAAGTTTAGAGGAAACATAGTTAAATTTAGAGCAAAGAAGAAAGTTTAAAGCAAAAGTTTAAGCAACATCAAGAAAAGTTTAATTATGTGAAGGTATATTAAAAAACCTCTTATTTTTCCTGAAAAATTCTTAGCGGAGTGTTGATTTCTCTCTCAGTCCTGTTTTTTACACCTTTTAGTTTACAAAGAAGAAAATTCAGTTCCTTTCAGAGTCTGTGTGCTGTTAATTTGTAGATGGTATGGTAAATTGGCTGATTTCTTGAGTGAACTGCAAAATGGGATTCAGCTTTACCTGTAAATGCCCAACTGGTGTTTCCATAACTGAGAAATCCTAAAAGATCTCACTATAAGCTTCAAGTCAGTACAAAGGAGTCTAGAAGTCTTCTGAAAGAATCATGCTACACTTTGGGGTCTATGCTAGCAAAATGCTATAATACTTGCTTCTCTGCATCTTCATTTTGTGGTTGTGCAGTTGTTTTTGTTTGTTTGCTTGTTTTGGTTTTATTGTAGACTTGATTCCCCCAACCCCCAACCTTTTTCATTTCTCTCTAGGCCTAGCCTTTCCATGCATCCTTACCTTCAGGTTTTTACTTTTGCCTCTCTTTGATTTATTCTTTGTGACTTATCCCCCTAACTATCCATATTCTCTAAGGCTCCTCTGGGGGCATAAATCAGAACTTCATGATCAAAATGACTGGAATGACTTTCAGTAGAATTAGGTTCATTATAAAGTTTGTCAATAGCAGCTCTTAAGTCTTTGCTACAGATTCAGCTGTATAAATAATAATATGACTCCAGGATTTGTGAAAATTAAGCCCATTTCAGCAACATTATCATTATCAACACATATCTACGTATTTACACAGGAAATTGACTTTGAAACACAGAATTAGTCTGGTAACCTGGTGAGGAACAATACTGCTAAATCTAGCTAGACATCTAAATGTTTTAAAATGTCTTCCTAAAAATTATGACATCAATTTAAAATCATTAGATTTTCTTTTTTTTAAACAACAAATGAGTTTAGCTTCTCTTTATCTGCCTCTGTGTGACCTTCTTGAGCAAATAAGAGGTTCAGTAATTGCTGTTTCAAGAAGTGAAAACTGATACTATAATGAAATTGTTCAATTTCAGGATTGGGGAATAGGAAGAAAAGCACTGAACAGCAACAACAAGCTATGCAAAAATTATAAAATGGGGTTTACATTAAATTTTCATGTGATTGATGGGTCAGTTCATGTATATGACATACCCAGTTCAGTGAAAATGGTTGGAAAGAGTCCTATTCCAGTGATGGAGCAGTGGACAAATATTATCATGGCACTCTTCCCAGGCTGATATTGCTGTCTCTCATGACTGTACGTGCCCTGATTATCAGTTTTGTTCAGTTCTGGCTGCATCAGAAAGAAATACCCTCAAAATGCTAACTCATGAATGACTGCTTTCACATTTAAACCTGCCAAACTGGGCTGTAAAACAAGTGAAAGCCTATTTCTTTGTGATGTTTTCAGTGCTGCTGTTCTTGCTAGTGCTGGTTAGTCTAAAAATAACTTCAGGGCAGCCTGGAACTTCAGTTCCACCTGACAGAAAGTACAGCACTATGAAAAATAAATATTATAAAATAAATGTGAAATATTTTGCTTACATTTTAGACACATGAAACTTTGGCTCATATTTCTACAGCTGTTTTCTTAACTTCATTTTCTTCATTATAAGGAAGTCAGTACAGACCTCTAACAAATTTCTCTAGTTCTCCATCCTAAAGGATTAATTTAACTTTTTTTATGACAAGCAGTAGCTCTTTCTTCATAGTATGACCCTGCCTACCCACTGCAAAACTGTTTTTTTGTCCTAAGAACTGGTGCACAGACTTAACTGAGTTAAGGAATTTGGGAGATAAACATTTTCCTCACTTGTGATCTTCAGTGAAAATACTGTCTGCTGAAATGTTGCATCAGTGCTGGAAGGCAAGGCTACGTGAAGGATATTTCCAAAATGTAAGCAGTAGATATTTCACTGAGGTATAGCAAGCTCACCTACTCATAAACTTTCTGAATCATGTGGGTTAGATGAAAGACTGGCTACACTGCTCTAAATCCCAGTGTACTTTTTTCTTTAACCTCACAGACATCCAAGTTTGTAAAAAGGAATCTCATGGGACACTTTCTTCTACCCTAAAATCTGTTTCCTATTATTAAGAAAATACTTGGATAAGAATCATTAAAAGGATAAGAGAAACTACTGGGTGCCTACAATAAATACTACTATTTAGGTGAACTTCATTTAGGAAATTCCAGGTTTGGGGTTGTCAGTATAACCCTAAATGAATTCTTATGTAGGTACTCTCACACATTCTTTCCTTGGATGGTAACATATTCTTTGCTTCACAGAATCACAGTTTTTTATAAGAGTACCTGTTGGAAACCCTGAGACTAGGTTTGTGGAGTGCCTAAAGATCATTGACTCATATTGGCTATTTGCGGGCCTGCAGATTAAGCTGTAGCTCATTTTCAGATCTCCTTGGTTTCCTCCATCTTCCAGCTGTATAAGGCCCACAGTATTAAATATTCTACATGGCTTTGCTGCAGGCCACAGTAGGACCCCTTAGTTCACCAAAGATGTTTTTTACTGAATCATGCTAATTCACTCTGTATAACACTAAATTTCGAATTGGCCTTACTGCCAGGATATGCTGTCCAAGCAGCAAGACACAGATTTCTGTGAACAGACTGGGTTTTGGCCATGTTTCCTCTATGCCAAATGGATCAACATTATTACAGCTTGTTTTCCACTACACCCACAATCTGTGCCCTAGAGGAGTTATTCCTCAGAGGTGGTGTCTCAGACTGTTTAAGCAATGGTGCTTGGGATAAAAGGCTAAATGCCCTTCTTCAGGTTTATATATTGCCATGTGTACCTGGCTCAATCAGTGTTCGACTGGACAGCGCTTTCCACCTTCAGTGTTTTCTGTTCAACTTTTCTCACCACATTTATTCTCTTTTTGGACAAAACATTCAGTCATCTCATATGCTGTAAGCAGCTTGGCAGGACTATTTTCTTTTCACTCAAGACACTGCAAGAAGATTTTCTGCTGCAGATCATAGTTCTAAAACTCAACTACCTTACCATTTATGGGAGTACATTATAAGAACTCAATAAAGATGCTGGTAACCTCTGCCCAACCTACAGTGTAATTTCCTCCTTGTTTGTGTGTTTTCTGTTCACTTTTGATAGCAAACTAATTGCCCATGGACCCAGCTCATCCTGATATCAGCCTTTGCTCTATCAACACTCTTTATGCTCTTCTTCTACTGTTCCAGGGGCACAGTGTGCCCAGGCCCTCCTGCATCCCTCCTCTCCCACATGCAGGATCCTTTTCACGTTGCAACATCTATGCTTCCAGCTCTGTCTCTGGACTGATAACTTGTGACCATGGTTGCTGTCTGCTTCAATGGGTTGAACCAAGCCTAATCAAGCCTGGGGAAGTCATGAAAGTCAAGAGATCATAAAAGAAGCACGTTACAGTAAACAGATTAATCAGAGCATGCATTTTTATAACATTTATTAAACAACAGGCCATCTATGGTTGTTGTACTTGTCTTCCCTTGTAGCTAGTTCTGAGGAGTTCTACCTGTACCTCCTTTCCAGTCAAAAATGTTATTAACTGTAATCCAGGCCTGAGACATGAACAGACATCTGACAAACTGTCCTGCACAAATTTAAGTGAAGACACATTATGAGGTTGATTTAGGGCAACAATGTACAGTTATCAGAAATTTGAAAACACTTGTTAAAAATAATTGCTAGTGCATAATGAAATAAAAATTGAAGAACAAACTGTAGGAAACCTTAATAACATTTACATCTGATTTCCATTTATATTGGTAGCAAGTTTTTAGACTCCATATTGAATTGAAACTTTTCTGATGTTTAATAAACAGAATTATTGTGTTCAAGGATCTTGTCTATGGTGCTATTTTTGATTATTTTGTTTGTTTGTTTGCTTGTTTTCTGTGCTTTTCCCTTATCTGCGTGTGTGAAATAGCAAGTAGAACAGAAAAATATTCAAACAAGATTTTTTTTTTAGAAGGAGAATTTTGCTCTCTGACTTAAATTATGTTTGATATGACCTTAAGTTAAAGTTTGTACTGCTTCAGTTGTTCTTTTAAGTATGAAGCTATTTTTATAAAGTGATTCATATAGGGGGATTTAATATTTCTTCACCTCATATGATAAGAGACGAAAAGTGCTCTGTAGTGAAGACTCCACTTGTTTCTGCTATGACAACATATGCTTATCAATTATGCATTACTGCATACCATGGGACATTTATCCACTTTAAAAACACCACCACCACAAACAATGGAGGAATGAAACTTGTGTTTTCAGTATCTTGCTTTCTTGATGTTTTTAGAACAGCCACCTGGAATGGAATTCTATGGGTTATACATGGCAACTAGCTGCTTGGCCAGGCACATCCCACTTTGTAAGGTTACATGGAAGGTGAGAACATCTGCATCATTAAAATCATCCAGTCAGGGAAAGTTTCAGAGCCAAAGGGGATCAAAAGCAAAGGGGAAAATGATAAATGAGAGTACACAGAGACACAAATGGTAGACAGGGATAACACAGGGATTATGTGTATATGGAGCAGTGACAGAGAGATCTTCCACAGATCTTTTCTGACCATCTGTTAGAAATGTAAAATTCAGTACTAGTACACCAGGACACCCAAATCTGCTCTCAACATACTTTTAAGAAACTTAGTATACATTCAGAAATTCAGTGGGGCTACTTCAGAATTACCAAAATGCAACTATATGCAGAATTCAGCCTTCAGAATTTACCACGTTAGGCAAACATCCTGTTGCTGGCACTTTCTCTGCCTCAAGTGCAGGTTTCAGTTATTTAATGCATAATGATTCCCTTCTAATTACTTTTCACACCACACCAGCCTGTTTGTTTTTCTGGTTCCTTTCCAAGAAATAATCAAAAGGAGGAATTCATCTGGACTGGTCAATGCTGGTCACTTCTAGTTAATTTACTCAATTCATATAAATTCAGTGGTCCTAAGCCCACTGGCAAAACTTTTGTATCTTTTTTCAACATTGGGGAAGTCTCATGAGAATGATAATAAAGAGAAGAGCTATACTATTTGCATGGTCAGTCATGCAGCAGCCATAAGCAATAGCAAGTCGACTTGGTGAGACTAAATAGATTGATCCTTCCTATTACTGCCTTTGAACACAACTGCACACTTAGTTACTACTGATCCATATATGAGAGCTCAGTCTGGGACGCAATCTGTTACATCAACAACATTTCTTGCAAACAGCATTCTGAAATGATGGATTTGACCACAAAAAATAGCTATTTAAATGAAATGATAACGTTTCAGAAAGAAAAAAATCCTCTTTAATTTCCAAGAGATATTCAAAGGATACTTTATTTTTTCTTTTGGGTAGAGGTGGAGTTTACAGGATTCATTTAATTCTGAGCAGATTAGTTAGAAAATTTTTTATAACTATTTTAATGGGAACCAAGGGGAAATTGCTAAGAAAGAGATATAATAGCTGGAAAGAAAAATGAAAGGATGTACAATACTGAAAGGGCTTCAGGAAGATAAAGAATGATCGCTTCAAACTAAGGTTAAAAGACTGAAAGAATAGGACAAAAAGCTAGAAAGAACAAATCCTGCATGTCTATCCATTTTCTAACTTTGCAGTCAGACTGTCTGTAACAAACTTTTGCTAAAATTTTGAGGCAAAGTGTGGGGAACTGTCACTTGGAAAAGAAAAGGAGAAAAAAATTTTGTTCTACTACTCTGCTTAGAGAACTCGTCTTTTATAATATCAGTTCAAAAGCAGAAATACTTTCAATGTCATGAAGTTGTCTCAGCTCCAAAATCTGTCTCTCTACTTTGTTAAAAGAAAGGGTGGCATATAAAAAAGGATTTACCATAGACCCTTGTTTAGGGGAAGGGGTTGTGTTTTTTGTTGGGTTTTTTTTAGGTTGTTGTTGTTGTTGTTATAATTATATAGCCTCCAGGCTGTAATTTCAGAATATATTAATCTTATTTGCCAATAGTTATTATCTTATCTTGGTGTGTGCAAAATACATCTTTGTCAGATACTTGACTCCACATTGTGTGTTCTGCCTGATGTCTAAGATGTTTTTAGTAATGAATAAGTTTTTGTTGCATGCTTATGATCCTCATACATTTTTGTCAGAATCACTAGCAGTAACTATCTTTATGGTGAAATCATGATCCTCGATTCTGCCTTCATCTAGATTTGAGGATTTCTTCCTGAAATGCAATGCACAGTGTGAAGTGTCAGTTCTGAGATCAAGGTTCCTATTTTCCATTTCCACTGAAATAATAACCTTCAAATCACTGTAGCTTCCGCCCTGGAAAAAGACCAAACCTGCAAAAATCCCAAACCAAACAAGTTTATCTATAATAAAATAAAGAGGAACTAGGATGAAGATCGCCTTAGTTCTGCATCTTCTTTACAGAGCGCTGTTAAAGTGAAAAAAGAGATACCTCATAATTTTTCTGCTTATTTATCATAGTTCCATCTTCAAAATGATTGTGTCTTCAAATGTTTCTGGAGAGGGATTATGTGCTCCTCAATGTTTTTCTACTGCAACTAATCCTGAGAGTTAATCCCATAATAAATATAATAAGTAATATAAATTATCTGCAATAAGGCCAGAGAACAGTATTTGGAGCTGAACTTGAAGTTCAAAAGTGTTTGAAGGGCTGGATCTGGTGTGGTGTTCAATTTGATTAAATAAAGCTGTTATCAGCTCCTAAGAAAGCAGCAAAATAAACAAAGCAAATCTGTGTTTCAGAGTAAATTAATCCTGAGCTCCTAAAACAACTCACATTGTTTAGGAATGGAGTGTTCTGCTGTATTTATTAAGTTTTAATACCTCCAGACTCTAGTCCAATTTCTTTTTTTTTTTTTTGGTAAGTTCAGCTCTGTTGGTAGGAGGAACAATTCTTATTGCCTGTAATACCATCAATAATTTTTTGGGGCCTTCTGAATGTTTTTTCTTCATTTAATTCCATGCCAAATAAGAAAGGGCAATGGGTGAATTAAACATTTCTTTTGCATTTAATTAGTCTTAAATTCTCTTGGACTTTTCTTGTTGTTTGTACTTTTATCCCTTTGATATAATTTTGAGGGATTGATCTTGTTTATATTTTTCTTTAAACTTTATTTTCAGGATGACACACGTTGCACATTTTTAAAACAATGTGCAGGCACTACATTAGTGGAGTACATAATCCAATTTCCGAAGGAAGAATTTATGCAGCAGTCAGTAAAACAGAAGCAGGAAAAAAAAAAAATCTGTATTGTGTTCTTGGTCTGTGAGGAATATGTTCTCTGTTCAAGTAAAAGTTATTGGGACTTCATGGTTCTTAACAAGACAGTATTCTCACTTTTTAACCATAAAATAATTAATCATAAAAAGCAATGGGAGAAAAAAAAAAGATGATTTTAAAGATAAGAACGTTTTTCCTCTTATTTTTATTCTTCCATTATGAAGCAGATTGATGCTTAACGAAAGTAGATTTCACCACATGGAGGACACAGTATGTTAGTGTAGGAAAAATAAATTAGAGTTGCAAAGAAAATTCTGTGTCCAGTTCAGTAAAAATATTTCAGTTATTAAAACTTTTATTGATAAATAATTAAATTGAAATCTGCATACTCACTTGAGTAAGCAAAGATTAAGAAAAATCATTCCCCTCGGATCTGTGTGTTGTGTCTGAATGCTGTTGTTGACTGTAAACAGGATAGACCAAGCCTTGGCTGCGGTATGAACATACTACTCCTAAACAGTATCTGGAAAAATGCAGTCATCTGTGCAATTATGCAACTGAAAAACACAAAATTCACCCATCTTTAGTTAGATATTTAAACTACAAAATTTATTTCAGCTAGTTTTATACTCAGCAGAAAAAGATAGATCTGTCCAAGAGACTGATATCATATTCAGTGGAGACACCATTATTATTTTTCCTTTATGACTACAGATGCAGCTAGACATCTAGCCTGGATCAGCTGACTAAACTTAAATGTTGAAGTTAAGGCCCATCCCAAGTCAAAAATAGGTCTGCAGCAGACTTTTTTCTTCAAATCATGCAACTGAAAAGCAGCTATGATGTCATTTTGATAAAAAGAATTGTGCTAGGTTTGTGGCATGGCAAAAGTCTTTTCAATTTAATGAATATGGTGTTAAGGAAAAGACTCTTAGAAACAGAAAAGTGTGTTTAAATCAGTTTGCTGTTTATATCCTGCAGTAGATACAACTGCATGAAATCCAGAAAACAATAATGAGATCAAGTGTTCTGTGTCTCAGATAAAAATATGTCATCTAATAAAAACTATATAAACATCCCAGTATATATAAATGTACAGGACATAACATATTCTTGGTATTTATATTTGAAAAAATAACAATGATAGTTTCTGAAAAATAGTGCAGCATTACATACTGGAAGAGTCTGTCATGGAAAGAATATACAAAATTAAATAGATTTAAGAGTACAGATTTTCTTCACCTTCACTTTTCCTGAAACTGGAACACTAACTTCTGAAACCTTAATATTTCTTGAACAAAGTTTCTTTGCATGTCACAAAACCTCCTATATTCCTATTCTTTCTACTCTTCTCCCACTTTTACCACTGAGCAGGCCGCTTTCTCTCTCTCTCCCATTTCTCCTTCCCTGCTATCTTACCACTATTGCAACGTAACAATGAGAAGTGGGAAAAGTTGAAATAACTAACCTTCCCCTCCTTGCCTCTCCTCCAGAAGTCAGCTGTAATTCAGCCTCTAGGCCAGCTAAAGAAAACTGGTTTATATGCTTAGCATTGCTATCCACATTCTCCTTTATTACTTTACTAGCTTTTTCTACAGTGATGGGAGTAATAACAAAAAAACCCAAACACAAGAGTATTTTCAGCTCTGAACAGCAGCCTGAACATAGTAAGAGCAAGTTTTATCAACTTACTGAAATAAATAAAATTTCCTGAATATGGAGGATGATAATATTGGAAACTGCAGATAGGTAAACAGAGAAATTATCATACTTAGTGTAATAGCTCCTCAGCAAGATGAAGAACGGATTGGCCTCCAAAGTTGCCATATAACAACTTGTGTTGGCTTCTCATTCAACAGTCTTGAGTAATACATGTCAGATAGAGGTGATACCCATGTCCTCTGTGTCGTCCGACAACATTTATTAGCAGAAATTTAACTGCTAAGGCAGTTCCTTTCTATACTATGATATGGCATGGATTTACTTTAATTGATAAACACAGAGGTGATGGTATTTATTTTCTATGGTTTTTTTTACAATTTTTGGGAGTACTGAAGATATGCACTGAGTGACATGAACGACAGTGAATGCAAGTCTTTAATTTCAGCAGATCTACATAAAATAACGGGGATGACGTGCTACTGTGTAATGTCAATGTCTCACAATTTATGACATTTTTAAATAAGTAGACTCCCTGCTAGGGCACTTCTTGATGCAAGGTCCAGGTCTTAATAGCAATATAGCACTGTTTTCTGCCAAAAAAAATTTACCAGTTTAGAAGGGTAAGTGTATTTCAGGTCATATTTTATTCAGCCATGAATGGTTGAAATAACATGGTTTTCTTCACCATAGCTCACTTGTGCACTTTGCAAGATTTGATAATACTTTAATCCAAAACATAAAATGACAAAAAAGTCATCCTAGAATGGCATTTTCTACTTTTTTTTTTAATTTTATTACATGCATATGGTGCAAGCTAGTTTATTTTTTGTTTGTTAATGCAATTTCCCTATAAAGAGCTGACCCGAAAACCTTTAGTGTTGTAATTCACTGCTTCAGGTGGTCTGCCAGTGCTCATATTTAGCATACTGCAGGGTGCAAAACAAGATATAGCTGGTTTTGAATCCTTTTTAATTAACTACAGCTCTGCAACAGCATTCATTACTTTGCAGACTGTATCCAGAGCTGATGCTCTGTTATATTGCTTTTAATTGTTGCTCTAACTGTCCTGAGATACCATCTGTCTTAGGCACTTGTAAATGTCATTATTTTGTAATCTCTTCTCCTCAAATACCCAACAAGACTGTGTGCGTGTGTGTGCATGTGTGCTTACGTTCCTAATGCCCCCTAAAAGTTTGTGCATCCTTGAGTAGGTTTGCTTGAGCTGAGGTTGGTGTTTCTAAGCAAGCCACCTCAAGATAGTTGTGCCCACCTTATAGACCTTAATAATATTCTTGCGCAATTTATATCTATGAAAAACTAAGCTACTCTTCTAACATAGATGAAGATCTGCCCCTATGTGTGTGTTCAGTTGAACTGACACAAATGGCAAGTCCTTATACTATTCTAAATATATGTAGAATAACAGTGGGTTCAGAGCTTCATATATCAAGAAACACTTTTGCTGATCTGTGCTAAAAGGTGGCATCTATGCATGTTTCAAACATGGTTCTCTTTCACAGTCTCCTTAGACCATCAGTTTAAGATTGTACTAATAAAACAACATAATGTAATTAGGTGGTCTTTTCCTGAGTATCAAGTGACAGGGGACATCACTAACAATATAAGAGTTTTCATGAAGGTAGAATTCAAACTCATTAGTGAGCTGTCTGGAAATGGGTTTCAATGAGATAGGGTCAATATAACACCAACCCTACTTCCTCAAGAAAATAAAATGAACCCAAATTATTAGGTCTTAACAGTAAAACAGGGCATAAACTCTCGTGAGAGTGGAAGAGAGAAGGTATGTAACATCTGTATCAGACTGACAGGATATTTGAAAGAATGGAGGATGAACCCACTTTAGGGGCACATGCCGCACCCCTATTCCTGTTAACTGCAGAGGCAAGGTTTAAGTGTCACAACTTTCTAAATCTTCTTCAGATCTCAAGTTTTTTTTTTTGATTGTAAGGTCAGCTGATGGAATCTACAGTTGAGACCAGAAACAAATGCAACATGCATATCAGAAGAACTTTGATGTGAGTACAGATTTGAGCCATGCAAATTAGTGGTGTAACAGCAATACTAAAGACAGATCTAGAGAGATAATTAGGATTAGATCAACTGAAAATCTGATGTCTTTTTGAATTGGAATTAAAATGAGCCAAATTTGTTTTCCAGAGGTAACATTTAAAATTTGTGGCAAAACAGCAAGTCAAACCTTGTTCTCCAATTTCACTGCCTAGTAAGCTACTGATAGGCTGAAGTTGTGGTAACAATTGATGTGTGTTGGTTTTAGAATGCAAAATAATAAAAATCAGGATAATATGTTCTTTGCCATATAAGAGGGAACTGAAACTGATGAGCTACTACGTGGGATTTCTGTGAAGCCTTCCATTAACTTCAGTGGATTGTGTATTGAGAATTGTGTTCCAGGGGGAGAATTAAAATCAACGAACTCTAATGCCTACTGAATCCTCAATATATCAAATGATGCTCAGCTAATATCTCTTTTCAGTTATGCCAACAAGACTTCTAGTTATTTCAACAGTTTGGCATAGTTGTATTCTAAAAGATGAAATTATCCTACTCTTCATAAAGTGGGGTTTGTTTAGTCAAATATTTTTAATTTTCCAAGACACTCTAGGAGCAATTCTTGTATAGTTGTTTTCTGTTCACTAGTTTTTTAATAGTAGAAAGACATGTTTTGCAAATTAAACAGTGCTCTTAATTTTAATTTTCAGTACCAGTGATCGTTTTGTTAGGACTATCACTAATTTTGTGAGGCTGCTTGAGGTGTGCCCTGAAACACATGACCTCATTGTGTTCAAGTTCATCAGTCCTAGCATATCTACATGTGTACATATATACACAGAAGAATCCATAAACACAGGAAAGTAAGTGGTTAAAATTGATTTTAAAATTAATTAAAGAAACTATGAACTCTAAGAATTTAGTTACTACAGAAATATAAATAATAGAGTATAAATAAATGTGAGATGACTTATCAGGCCATGATTCTGGTAGCCATCTCCAATGAAAGAAGACCTAAGTTTAAAATAGAAATTAATTATTTTTTTTGTCATTCCTTTTCTAACTAGGAAATAACTAGTGATGGGAATTTCAGAAAAAGCTAGGAATTGTCCTTTTACTATTGCTCCCCTTGAAGGTGACTCTAGTCAAGCAGCTAGAAAACAGGGATGTTAATTGCTGCTAACCTCTTTTGGAAATCCCACTCTAAAGGACTCTAACTTATATTCATTCCACAAGATATTAAGACTCTTCTGCATCCAACAATTGGATGTCTGATCCCAGTTTCTTAGTCTACGGCTTGCACTTGTTTGCATTTTGCTGTACTTGTTTTTCTTAATTAATTCAATTAATTAATTAATTTTTCATCTTAACATAATTTGACAAAGTTGGTAAATTATGATTTAGAAGTCTAATTGTTTAGAATAATCACTTCAACAGAAAAGGAAAAATAATGTAATGAGAAAAATAATATATTATTTGTAAAGGGATAATTTAATTTTCTTTTCTGGGATGACTGGTTACAATTCCTCTTCATATATGAGGAAAGCTCACTAACTATTACTGATGCTTTCTTGCAAACGATATCCTGTAATTTAATATTGTAATATGTAATCCCTACAGCTGTGGATGTACATCAGCTAATATTTTAAGGTAATGCCCATTAATATCAATGTCAATTAATGACAATACTTTGTTTGAATATCGATCAAGAATATTTAATTTACCATTAGTGTTAACAGAATGATGTATTAGTCAATTAAGATAGCATTGACTGAGAATCTTAATCAGATATTTAATTCTTCAGCCAGAGTTAAGATAAACCTACATTGGTTTCAGTGCTTCCCCTTTGTCTAGAATACCTGATTTTATTTCAAGGAAAGATACCCACTTATGCATCAGTATAAACTGCCTTTTTTTCAACTCACACTGATTTTCTTTGTGTTTTCATTTATCTCCTGGAATTTAGTATTTCCATCAAAGCTTTTCTAAACCTTGCATATGAGTTTTCTCAAGCTGAATAAACCCATTGCCTAACTGCAGAAGTGTCTTTTCCAAAGCAGTCAGGAAATTGTTCCCAAGTCAGACAGTCATTGGCTGCTGCAAGAGAAAGAAGTCTTTGACTGAAACACAAACTTACAGTCCCCCAGTATTTGTGCAGAAGCTATTGGACAAGTTGCAAAATGAGATGAAGCCCTTCTCTGCAACTTATTTCCTAACTGAGATTCTTGTTCATTTAGTCTGCAGCCTTTGTTCCTAACTCTATTATCCCTTGACATCTTTGCTCAAATAGCCATGCTTGTTTACCCTCCACATCCCTGTTCTGACACTTCTGCCACTGACTGAAGTAATGCTTTCCTTCTATGTGGGGTGGTAAAGGACAGCAGACTCCAGCTTTGTAGTATTTAGATAGGAATGAAAAAGAGAAAAAAGCAAAGAGAAGAGTCATCATCAGAAGCTGAATTCTAAATACAGTGGTTTATATTAGACAGTGAGAAAAAGAAAAGGAGAAGAAAATGTCCTGTTTCAACTAGATGGAAGCACATACATTTGTTGCTTTGATTTTCTGTAATATAACAAAAACCTCAAAAATTAAATAAAATATTCCAACGTTGTTTACATTTAATGTTTAATCAATATGAAATATAACTTGTTTTCAGCATGTGTTTCTGAGGGCTTTAGCATTTGGAGGTTTCATTGCAAAATGGAACAAAATAATTCTGTCATCTTATGAAATCAAAATTTCATACTGTTTCATCTAGGAATACTAGAAATTAAAGACTCATTCCAAATGGAGAACAACATTGCATTTGAATTTAAGACTCTTTTAAATAGTAGTTTATTTATGTGCCAGTTAATAAAAAGTAGATCAGATTAAAAAGTGAGAAATAGGCATTGAGTATATTTGAAATGGGTAGACTCTGTTATTTAATTCAGCTAACCACTGCTGGAATAGCTACAGATTTAGAGTCTCGTGAATGCAGAATCAGGATTTAAGTAGTTAGGTTAACTGTATCTCATTTGACAATTTTTATCTGGCTAAATTTCAGGGGTAACTGCTTCATCTTTATATGATTTATTGTTAATCTGTTACTTGAATAGAGGCTTTTTGAATAGTGAAACATGAAAGTAGAAAATTAAATATTACTTATGACAGGCAGTTTTTTTCTAAATAATTTTTCTAGAGTTATTGATGAGGTGTTAGTTTCACTTTAAAAGTTTTTGCTTTACAGAAGTGAGTAAGAAAACTCATATTTAACTTCTAGGGGAGATGGACTACAAGTACGAGTGTTACAATATTGTTACTGATCTCCTTGTACTAAAGATAATCCTATTGTAAAGGTTTGGCAACTGAAAATCACATTATACTTGCCTCGCTTCCTGTACTTTTCCCTAAGCATACACTAATTGTCACTGTCAGACATGGGATACTAAGTTGGGTGAAAATTTGATTTAATGTGGTATGGCAGTTCTTTCATTCTCATGAAAGTAAATTGTGTTATGAATTATCAAGAGTAAGAAATGGCAAGACACTGAAGAACATACAAAAAGTATAAAAAGAGGCCTGGAGTTTCCTAAAAGAGCACAAAAGTAGGCAACGAAAATTGAATATTATAAACATTTCAACCATCTGCTATCCAGAAAATTATGTCAGGAGATCTTTGGTTCCAAATATTCTTTTAGAAAAAATCTGCTAGAAGCTGATTTTGTGACCTTTTTGAGTTCTCAGTAGCACACAGCTTTGAAAACAATCCAAGGACCTCTCTAAGCACCCGTTGAATACCTCCATGAAAGCCCTGAAATTCTTCATGATCTTTTAGCATGTTTTAAGAACTGTACACACACAAATAGAAACATTGTTTTAAGATTTTCCTTCTTATTTTTCATGTGTTTTCTATTTCTATTTGCAATAAATAAAGGCTATTAGAAAGAAATTATGAGAAAGAAAAACATTCTTGATAAATACTTTTTTTTTTCCCTGAAAATTTCTACTAAGCATGAATCTTAATGTCTGTTTCTAGTTCTCACACCTTCAGTTTACACATTTCTGCCTTTGTTCACTGAGCAGCAATACTGGCTGAAAAATTAGTGTTTGTTCATTGAAAAAAAAATATTGTTGGAGTGAATTTTAATAGACCATTTCAGTAAGCAGACTGAACTGTAGGTTTGGTGAAATTTCTCTTTATTTGATTAAAATAAATTTATCAGAGAATGGCAATGTGAGTGATGCTTCACTTTTTTCAGATTAGGGTGAAATAGTAACAAGCTTCTTTTGCATTGGCACACTCTATATAGACAGAAAATTAAAAGACAAAAATCAAAACAAAATTAAAGAAGTCAAACATTGTAAAGACACAAAACACTGAAACAGAATTTCTTGCCATTACTTCTTGAGCTTTTGTCATTCATATTGCCTAGCACAGAGAAGTCCTTACTCTTCAAAATTAGTTTATTAAAAAGTTAATACAATTGGTCTGTGTTCCATCTTTCTTATGAACAAAACATGTAATTGACTAATATTTTAAATATTAGATTTGGGGTGGGGTTTTTTCAAAATTTACTCTATTGTTTTAATATGGCTTACAATTTCTACATTCTTAGGTTCAGTCTTCCTCTCTCTCATAATATTTAATTTGTCATCCATGCTTGAAATCCCCTCCAAATATTCCATCTAAAACTGTACAAAAATATTTGCTGAAAAACTTCCAGTTCACAAAGTCCCTCTGCAAAAACTACAGGCAGTTGTTGCCAAGCAATGTTTACATTTAGTTAAGTTCTTTTCAGTTTTTCACTGCACTGTGTTTCCAGATTTTTTCTCAATAAGAATCTAGGAGGAGACACATCCAGGACAGCTCACCCAAACTGACTAATGGGATATTTCATGCCATTTAATGTTATTTCCATTACTAGTTTATTATTTTTTTATTATTTTTATTATTAGTATGATTATTTTATTTCAAGTATTAAACTGTTCATATCTCAAGCCCTGAATTTTCTTACCTTTTTTTCTCCAATTCTCTCTGCCATCCCACAGTGCAATGTGAGTGAGTGGCTGTATGATACTTAGTTGCAGACTGTGATTAAACCATGACAGTTCTGATCTAAATGTCCAATTTCATAGAGTTGACAAATAATATTCTGCAGTTCCAGACTGGAATGGCTCATTCAGTGCAGGATGTAATGAAAGTCAATTAGCCCCAATTAGCCACATGTCCTTACCCCCCTAACATTTGTAGTCTGAGACTTCAGCCTTTCTGTAATTGCTATACTTTGGTAACTTATATTGTCAAAGCCTGGTTGGGGGCAAAGAAAAAGTAAATGCATCAAACAGAAAGCAACAACAACAAATCCAGAGATCTCTGTAGCTCCCAAAAATTGTGGTTTTGTCATGGGTTCTCCATCTTTTATCTCCTTGGGAGGACTAAGAACAGTTAGTTTAAAATGCAGAACTTCTCTATTGCTTTCAGTAAGAATAGATTATGTGGACCTCAGAGATTTTTTTTCCTTTTCTTGTTATATTTTTTTTTTTGCTGTAGTTGTTCATTATATTTTCTTAAACAGCCCATTAGGCTACAGAAAAGAATAGTATTATATTATATTAATGTATCTTTCATTTGCAATTTATTTTCTTTATTTGTAATTAATCTTTAATCACTCAAAATATAGTAAACCCTCGAAATATGCATTCCTATTACTTTTATAACCCTGCCAACAGAAGGGCAAGGTTCTTTGACTATCAAAGCTCAAAGTTTTCAAATATTAAATTATAAAATTCAAGCATAGCTCAAGTTCAGTTTTTATTTGATCTAAATATGAAATGGCAAATAAGTGATCATGTCGACTCTTCAAGGACTTTCAAACAGATTGTTGGCAGAAAAAGTTCATTGTGCTCTAATCAAGGGACATAATTGTCAGATTTACAGGCAAGCCTCATTTCTCATAAAGTTATTCCAAGCAAGATCTATCTGTATGTAGCCCTATTTTTGGAAATAGTGTTTTTAACACATAGTTTACTTACAAGAATACAAATACAATCTCTAACTGTTACTAGATGATCAGTGTTTCTGAAAAAGGGCTTTTTATGACAGAAAAATGAAACTATAGGATTACAAAAGTTAATTCTGTGAATATATGTGTCTTGTGAATCTGATGTCAATTGTCTGGGACAAGACAGTTTATTTACTGTTTATTAATCTTTGGTTTCACTGTTTAGAATGTGGGCATGACTGATTTTAGTAATATTTCATCCTTTCTATCAGCAGGATAATTTTTTCTTCATCAAATCCATTAATTTCTGATTCAGAAGTTACTGCCTTTCTTGTCATCCATCTGTTGGATTCCTTAAGCACAACTTCTTTAATATTTATGATTTCTAGTTCTTTTTTACTTCTTTCGAACCAACACACACACACACAAACAAAGGGAAAAAAAAAAAGTATGTCCTATATTGTAAAATACTAGCCAAGCCTAGACAATAATTTCCCCTTTCAGTGCTTGGTAGCTATAGTTTTTTTCAGTTTCCATCTCCCAAGGCTTCCTCATTTCCAGGCCCTATGATTAAGCTGAGCACAATTTATTTAATATAAACCTTCCTTACCTGTATGGCATTAACACCAAGGCATGTTTGCCAGTGACAATGGCTACCACATGAAAACAGAAGTAAATAACAATTTGGAAAGATCATACCAACTTACAATTAAATTAATAAAAAATCAGATTCATTATGTACTTTTGAAAACATCACAAAGGTGGCAACAGAAGCTATTGCTCTCTGACTTAAAACCAGTTAAAAAGACCAGATTATCACAAGTTGTTGATTAGAAAGCAGCTGGATATCAAAATCCTACATTAAGTTCTAAAAACTATGTTAATCTAGGAGAAAAGTCTGAAAAGCTCCCACCTGAACACAGAACTCTGACCTGGAGACTTTCCAGATGGTATCAGCTACTACAGTGACAGTGAATCTGTTGCAGTTATTCCCTCGGAAACATTAGCAGTTTCTGTGCAAGAGGATACGTAAGTTATAGTTCTTAAGGCAATGAAACCTAAAACTATTACTGACCAAAACTGCCTCACGTCTTTGCATCATTTCTGGGAAAGTACAAAATATCTCAGTGTCTCAATATATGGCCACTGACTTCAAATGTAATTATAATTATGGAAAATAATCACAGCGGAAAGCCCAAAAGACTATAAGCTATTTTAAGAAGTAGGCACCAAAGCATTTCCATGGAGTGTTGAAACAGTTGTCCCAGTGCCTGAGAGAACCTGTTAAACCTTTCCACTGACACTCTCCAGAAAGACGCATGGGATGAAGCTCCTACGCAGACTGTATTGGAAACAATCAGATCACAGGTCTGTGTGGAATAAACACATTTTCTGCCCTAAGACTGTGATTGTCACTGATGATTTTCTGTTGGAAGAAGCTGCATATTGAAAGAGCTCTAATTTGGCACCTGTGGGTCTGCAGTTGAATCTGCGTGACAGGAACCCTCGACAAGGCAATCATAAGTGGGGTCACCACGCTTCAGAGGACAAACACAGTTTCTGAGACTGGTGCTGGCACATGAAGACACTTCGTTGTAAGGCTCATTAATCACATGTGATTTGTTGGGCTGAGTAGACAGGGAGCATCAGTGCCACTGTGCCATATATATGCTGTCTGCCAACACTGCTTGTAGAGATGGTGTGTAACGGGAGCACTAAGATATCCTTAGAGCTGGTGCCTCCCGTACAGTAGCAGCTGTGAGAAATTGCTATTCCTCAAGAATTTGTCTTGTGACTGAACACATCAGAGGACATCTAAGCATCTACCAAAATCACAGGCCTGGGTATCATGCTCAGAAAACAATCCCTGTAATCCGTCCTGAAGGACAGTGTTGCAGACTAGGAACAAGAAAAGATCTCCAGATGTCAGCCCTTAAGTCTTAACTTAGAACCCATTAGAGAAAGTAGTACCTGTTGCTATAGATCCCTTAGAGATCCTCATCAATGTTTGGAAAAAGACTTCAATGATTTAAATGTTTTCCTCATATGCAATCTCTAAAAAGCTGTGGTTTTGAATATCCATATTACAGCATTCTTGGAGCCCTGATGCTTTTTCCTGGAGCTTTGATGATTCTAATCCACAGATGAAACTTCATTAATCTATTGGAAGCAGTGCCTGCCTATGGATTATTCTGCTGATTATTCACAATCTCACAGCACAAAAAAAAAAAGGATACTACTGGACCAGTACTTTTTCTTAGGTGTGTATTTTCTGCTTTAAATGGTTGTTAGAGTTGTACTTGTGAGTTTGAGGGTCTAGTGTGTATCTTAGATGTTAAATAATAGGTTTCCTTTGTCTTTAATTGGAATCAGTGCATTTTTTTTAATACGTATGTTTCAAATGCACCCATATTAGATTTTAATCTGTATAATTTCATATGTTGAGGTTAATTTACTATGGATATATTTCTAAAAATCCCTGCTCATGCCAAAAAGTCTTCAGCACCATGGATTCACAAAAAGAAAAAACAAACACCACTGAAATAAAGCTGAAAGAAAAGATTATTTTACATTGTTTGATATGTGTACAAAATGTAGTTATGCTCTAATTATTTGATGAATAATGTAATAGATGGTAAGAAATAAGACCTTTTAGTAATTTGAATGCTTTTCTGGATCATTTCAGTTTAAATGTGATATATTTTCATAAAGTTTTCTGTGTTTATTATTCTCGAACACTGCATTTTAAATTTTTTAAATTTATTTTTTGTTCTGTGATGATGATGCAAAGCTGTTTACCTTTTTGCCTAAACAAGAAATTTGATAAGACATCCATCTTCTGCATCTATACTCAAGAACAATGTTTTATCCTGGTTGTAGGTGGAATCAGGAGGAAGGTAATTTTTTGTGAACTTATGCAGTTTTGAATAAAAAAAGAAAGTACTCTTTAAAAATTCATTTTCATCCAGCAAACTAATATTTCTCAATATTTGTCAGACTACCGTAGTGAAAAGAAAAAGAAATTCTCCATAGTCAGCACTTTTGATTCAGATAAACAAGTAGATTGTATTTTTAGGACCCTGATTACGTCTGTGTCCACATGACTATGTAGTCATTGCAAATACCTACTTATCTCAAAAGGGTCATTTAAATAACCCTTAATGACTACATGACTGGACATGTGACACATTTCAATCTGTTTCAAGCATCTGCAAATGAAAACCAATGCTGCCAAGCACTGTTCTCTCAATGTTGTTGAACTGCCAGCAATTATTTCAAACAAAAGTATCAGAACAAATCGTAAAATGGAAATTGAGCTGTTCTTATGCTATAGACGCTTGTGAAAATGGAGGCACAGAAGGCATCAACTGCTTGCATGCATTTTTTCGAAAAGCTCTATAATGTTCTGAACTTAGAGAGGCCATCATTTTTAGCTGGTTAGGTGACAACAAATAAATTGCAGTAAAGAGACATGAAAAGAAGATGTCTGTTGGAAGTACTGTTTAGGCCAGTGATCCTGTGTATGAAATTTAAAATCTCAGTGACAGGGTCAGGTTGTATCCTCCTAAATTTCTATTGTCACCTAAAGATGCAGTCACTGGTTATACCATCCCACAAACTTTTATTTAATTGACATATCTGTTTTACCATAGGTTTCAGCAAAAAAAGGAAATAACTTGATCTAAACACTTATTTCTGAAGAATGTCCATGGAATGATGGCAAATTCACAACTACTTTTAAAAAGGACTCTCTGGTAACTTGGGGAATGATAATAATGAATTTTTACAATTTGTTTTCCACATCTGTAAATTCCAAAGGTTTACATAAAACTGAGGAATCATCCAACTTTTCAGAGATAATTTTGGCACATTTAAAATGCTAGAATTTAAGGCTATATAGGATTTTTTCTTATTTTCTCAGTGTTGTGCATGGATTACTATCTCAGAGCAAGAGATGTGTCTACTTTGTGGGGACACCATCTTTCCCAAACAGGTCTTCACCTGCAATGCACACAACAAAGTCTCTGTCCCTGTTTTTCTGGTTCCAGTGATATTTGCATACCCTTATTTGGGATGTGTTTTTAAAATAGATTCCCAAATAAATATTTAAATACATTATATGTCATGTAGAAATATTTTTAATCATTGATGTAATGACAGATAATATTTAGAAGGTAATGGAGTCCTCCTCTTAACCCTGAAGGATTGTTTGTCATCACATTATTTTCCACTGTCTTCTCTCTCATGGCAGTAGGTTCCCTTTTATCATGATAACCATTTATCATTAAAATTCATTCTATAATTCTGCAGGAACTAAAGAAAAGAGGAATAGCAGCATTCAATAATCTGCAAGAACCTGAACAAGCTTCTATAATTTAAGAATTAAAAAAAAAGCCCCATATACTTAAAATATATTTGTATAAATGCATGCTTTAGTGCCTATTATGTTGAAAATATACGCCTTCAAAGACATAATTAGCTGACAGGCATGAGGCATTTTAGAACACACTTTCAAAATAGCTGTGGCACTAATTCTTACTAAACTAATATTAATGTAAATCAGAAATAACTCCTG
This sequence comes from Eurypyga helias, assembly GCF_000690775.1. Taxonomy (NCBI): domain Eukaryota; kingdom Metazoa; phylum Chordata; class Aves; order Eurypygiformes; family Eurypygidae; genus Eurypyga; species Eurypyga helias. Next base: position 4,921 of record NW_010231499.1, on the reverse strand, counting down.
TAGCATCTGGGAAATTATATCAACATGATAGCACTGTAATTGAAATTGGAATCTGACAAATTAATGAAGTGCAGCTACCCTAAAAGTATTTGCAAAGGCTATAGAAGCCAGGATTAAACTTGTAAAACCAAATTAATTCAGACATGAGTCCAAATTCTATACCTAAATCATCTTATTGTGCCTTGTTATTGCTGTGTGTTTTGTTTTGTACACTACTGAAAGACTCAGGTAACACAACAGAAGGACATAATTAAAGAGGAATCTAGATTATGATTTTTTTTTCCTCATAAAGTGTCATTTAATCTTCTGATTAAGTTAAAATTAAGATAAAAATACATCTTTAAAGTACAACTAGTTGAACATTCAACACATGGGTGAAGTCAGATTCAGGGGTGCAGAACTGAATTTTACATTTTAATGGAATCTCTACTAAGCCTAATGCCTCAGATTCTGTTGTATACTAGCTAACAAAATCCAGGCAATATTCTGAAGGCATTAAGTGTATTGCTCTATCAGTCTCTCAGTATGTGTCCTCTGACTTGTGTAGTGAATCCAGTGGACAAAATATGCATTTACTCTACTATACTATGATATGATGGCATTTTGTCTCACAGAATTAAAAATATAATTGAAAAATTTAGGATTATTCACTTACTCTCTTCCTGGATTTATATTCAAGTAGTTCCTCTATTTAAATAAGTGCATAAATGTATCCAGAATCAAACTCTTTGTAAATGGACTTATTCATATATACAAATGAAATAAATGTATAATTGCTTTTAGAACAAAGATGTTTGCAAGTGAAAATTACAGCATGTTATCATATGTTTGCATTCTTACAAGCAATTTTGTACAGGTGAAGAAGTTTTGTCAGCTTGTACTTAGGTACATTTATTAGGATTATTATTCTAACAGAATTGAGAAAAACCTTTTGCTATTTTATTGAAGCTGCCATGAGAAAAATATCTTACTATTTACTTTAGATAAAATAATTTTGAGAAAAATACCTGTAGATTAGGTTTTTCTGGGGGGAAGAAAGCTCTATTCCACCAAGCTGGTTTCCCCTATTATGTTTTCTTGAGCAGAATGTTGCAAAAATTATTTCATTATTATTAAATTATTAATAATTCTTATGATGCCCCATCCCTGGCTGTCTTCAAGGCCAGGCTGGATGAGGCTTTGAGCAACCTGGTCTAGTAGATGGTGTCCCTGCCCATGGCAGAGGGATTTGAATTAGATGATCTTTAAGGTCCCTTCTAACCCTAACCATTCTGTGATTTTATGATTCTATGATTATCATCTTAAAAATATTAGGAGTGTTTGCAGCTGTGAAGTGCACATTCAAAATTTTTTTAAAAGCAAAACGGAGAATTTTTGCAATACAACAACGGCATAGGTGAGAGCTTATGGAGGTCAACCACCAATTTTAAGTGTAATTTCTTTTATCTTTTCTACCATTGCAGAAGCAAAGTTCTTTAATTTTTCAACAAGCACAGAACTACTTGAATAAAGCAGCTTAATTGACATTTAAAAAAAAAAATTCAGAACTACTATTAATCAACAGGAAAACCATTTCTTAACAAGCTTTTCTTCTAAAAAAATATGAATGAATAAACAAAAAAGAAATTGGTACTTTTATAGCTGCTTTACCCGCTTCCAATGTCTTGTTTAAAAATCCCTGATTTTTGAACAATAATCCCACAAACTACTAAGAGGATTATTAGTATGTTATTAAATATAAGACAAAAATATTTCATTTTGTATATTACTGTAAGCTGTCCCAGGTTCTCATTGCAAATGGCTTAGTTGACTCTTTGACTAGTGGAGTTTATTGCTATTCTACCAATACTCTGGCAGGGTGATCGGGAATGTTCTGTGGCTACTGCTTCAAACTTGTGTTGCCAAAATCCCTAGATTCATCTGCTTCCTTCTCAGCTCTTGGACTATTAAGGGCAGTATTTCATGGAAACTCATGGTAGTACTAGCTGATAGAAAAACACTACGGATGGAAGTATTTGCCGTGGATATACCAGACAGTTAATCTATTTCCAACACAAAATTTACTTTCCCTTTTCTTATATGACAAAGTGATGCTGTATTGTCTTGCAATGCCTTAAAACCACTTAGAATATAATCTGAAATAATTTGTTGTCATGAGAAAACATGACATAAGACACAGATTTAAAGTGGTGTTATTTGTATTCAATCCTTATCCAGCTTAAACATTGAGTTAATTAATGTATATATTTGAAACAGTAATATACCACAGGATAAAAAGAATTAATTGTCCTTCCTAATGAGGTAATTGGATGCACTTATTTCTTCTATTATCCTAAACTATTTTTTTCTTTCTCAGAAACATTGAAAATAGTAATTGTTGTAATATATAAATAATGTTTGTAATTATCCTTTTGCAAAGCAATCAATCATTAAAATTAAAATTGTTTGGTCTAGAAACCTTTAGTCCTTTTAGTCTAAAAAATGATAGGATGTTTCAATCTATGCTAAACTATCAGTCTACACCAAATAATTTTAACAATAATATTAAAAAAATTCCTATAGGGTTTCCCATCACAGCAAAAATTCATTGTGTCACACAAGGTACATTAAACTTCTACAGTAGGTTAAAAATTAAAAATCAAAATTTTTCTTCATAATTTTATGTTCATCTAATTAAAGAATTAATTTCAAAACATCTTGAGAGCATTATGTTTTTCTTTTCTGTTATTATGCAAGCCTGAAAAAGTTGCGTGTTTAGTAAATCCTCCTGTTTAACAATATAGCTTTATTGAAGTAATTGAGTCATTGATTTCAGTGTAACTATCTTAATTTACACCAGATGAAAGTTTCAGGTTTCTATGTTTCACCACTGGATAAAGAAAGCATAGGAGAGAATATTCAACTAAAATAATTTAGAGAAGTGATCTGTGGTTCTTCGAGCACTGAACTGTGAGATCTAATCGTGACAATTTCTGTCTGTTGTTCTGCTCAGAAAAGATTTCTTCTTCCCCTGGGGCAATAAAGATACTTCATGCTGCTTCAATGTTAGACAAATATTACAAAGTAAGTTAATAAAACACACTTTTCAGAGGTTCTGCCATAATGCTACTGCTTTCTTTCCTTTAATTGTGTAACTGGGAAACTCAGTTATGTCACTGATTTATGTGGAAGGATGCAGGGCACCCAGGAGGAGTTTGTACTCACTGTCCAATATGCAGTCATAGCTTTAGAAAAGCCAAGGCTGACCTGGACCTGTCAAGGGATTTGAATGGCAACAACAAAGAATTCTATAAGGACATAACTGGCCAAAAAAAGACCAGGAAAAATATGGGCCTGCTGTTGAATAGGGCAGGGTGACTGTGACAGAAGCCATGGAAAATCTGAGGTACTGGGTCCTTCTTCGCCTCAATCTTCACCAAGAAAATAAGCCTTCAGTAACACCAGGCTTCTGAGACCAGACAGAAAGGCCAAACAAGGTAGACCAACACCAGTGAAGGAGGAAAAGTTTCATAGAATAACAGAAGATTCGTAGAACAGTTTGGATTGGAAGGGACCTTAAAGATCATCTAGTTCCAACACCCCTGCCATGGGCAGGGACACCTTGCACTAGACCAGGTTGCTCAAAGACACATCCAACCTGACCTTGAGCACTTCCAGGGATGGGACATTCACAGCTCCTCTGAGCAACATGTTCTGGTGCCACCCCCATAGTCAAGGAAGCACTTAAAAAAACTGGATATACCTAAGTCTATAGGGCCTATTGGGTTGCACATGAGTCCTGAGGGAGCTGCCTGATGCCACTGCAAAGCCAGTCTAGATTATCTTTGAACAGTCATAACGACTGGGATTGTTTTGTGGACATTGGAGGAGAGCAAATATCAATCCTATTTTCAAAAAGGCTGAGAAGGAAGATCTGGGGAACTAAAGGACAGTCAGCCCCACCTCACATAACCACTCTGGGAAGGTAAAGAGAAAATGCTCCTGGAAAGCATTTATAAGCTAATGAATGACAAGAAGCTGACTGTTAATCGTTAGCAAAGCTTTATCAAAGGGAAATTCTGTCTGACTAACCTGATAACCTTCTACAATGAGTATACTAACTTGGAGGATCAGTGGTGATGCTTTTTACCTCTACTTTAGAAAAGAATTTAACAGTGTCTCCCCTAAAATCCTTGTAGATAATCTGACAAAGTATGATGAAATCGTCCAATGAAATGGATTAAAAACTAGCTACACACCCAGAGTGTTGTGATAAGTGACATGCAGTCACTAGTGGTATACCCCAGGAGACAAGTATCTTAATACTGTCTTCATTAGTGACCTGGACACTAGGACAGAGCACATCCTCATCAGGACACAAACCTGGCAGAAGTGTCTGATACAACAAAGAGTTGTGCTGCCATTCAGAGAAACCTGGACAGGCTGGAGACATGGTCTCAAAGGAACCTCATGTTTGTCAACATGAAGAAATTAAAAGTCCTTCCCCAGGGGAGAAAAAACGCCATGCATTAGTACATGCTGTGGGCTGATCATCTAGAAAATAACTTGGCTGAGGACCTGGGGATCCTGGAAGACAAGGTGACCATAGTCTCAGCAATGGGATACATTAGGAAGAACATTGCCAGCAGGTCAATTGAAGTGATCCTTCTACCCTGTTCAGCACGTCTGAAACGCTGGGTCCAGTTCTGAGTTCTCAGATACAAGAAGGATATAGATTTACTGTAATGAGTCCAGAACAGGGACACAAAGATGATTAAGGGCCTGGAGCATCGTTAATGTGAGGAAAAGCTGAGAGAGCTGGTACTGTTTTGCCTTCAGCAGAGGAGGCTCAGGGTGATCTTATCAATGTATATGAATACCTTACGGGAGGATATAAAGAACAGCAAGCCAGGCTTCTGTGGTTTAACTCCAGCTAGCCAAA